>NC_056736.1:454833884-455048607 GCF_019279795.1 Protopterus annectens
TAATTAGTAGTTTGCTTAATTTTAGAGCAGAAAATATTTAAGGCAGTAAGAATTAAATAACAAGAACAAACAAATATATAACTAATGAATATAATAAACACAGAGAGGATACTTCATTGTATAGTTGGTTATTTTTTGTTTTTAGATGGGGTGTTTTAGTTAAGAATTTCAGCGGGAATTGCTTATTATTAATAGAAACATATAAGGTTAGGAAGTTCCAATTTGAAGGCTTTAACAATATTATGTTTTACTTGTTGAAGAAGAATGAGGAAGTTTTTTATTATTGTTTCTAATGGAAGTATGCATATATATATTTTTGTGGATCACATGATTTTTAAATGGTATTCAAACAAAGGGAAATGTGTTTTTGTATCTGATGAAGTTCCGTTTTGTTAATTGCTAATAAAGGAACGAAAGTGCTTATACAGCCTTTCTTGGAACTGGTGGTGTGGCTACCTTATTTGAGAAGTATTCCTAGTGTCTTCTGTTTGTGTGTGTATATATATATATATATATATATATATATATATATATATATATTAGGAAGTTTAGGCTAGTGGACCTGAGGCCATTATAAGCCTAGCCCATATTTAAATAAGTCAGCACCCAATGCCCCTCTCCAGCAGGGGCACAGGTGGAATCCCAAGGGTGTATTTTCCATCTCCCATCCAGTTATCGAGGTTGCGCTTAAAAAGGAATAATGAGGTACTCTGCTTGATGTGGAGAGTGAGTCTATTCCACAGATGGGGGAGTACCTGGTACACAAATCTGTCCTGTGAATAAGTCCTATTGGTGTCTCAGACCTGGTTGAGGTCGCTTGTGCAGGTTACTAGAGTGGAGCTAGACTTGCGGATAAGCAGCAGTCCCATCAAGGCATGGTCTGAGATTGCTTTGTATGTCAGATAAAGGTCACATCAGAAGAGTTTGTATGAAACTGAGTACAGGGACAGAGTTTTTAAGCCTATGTATGGTAGAGGTTTGAGGCCATAGTTCCTTAAGGTGAGGAACCTCTGTGGTCTCTCCAGCTGCTGCATGTGCTTTGAGAGGTACATGCAGAAAGTGGTGTTGTACTCGATAATGGACCTTATAAGGGAGACTACAGGAATATTATGACCTCACTGTTCCTGGATCAGATACCCTTACATATGAGGTGGCCCATGTAGAAAGCTTTCCATAGAATGGAAGCCACATGGTGGTCAAAAGTCAGGCTCCTATCAGGCTGGGTGCCCAAATCCCTCACGACTGATTGTGAGCTTAGAACGCTGTTAAAAATGTGATAAGTTGTGGGGATGTCATTCTCCCCAAAGGGGGGGTGGTTGATGCATTATTTTTCTGGCACCGGGCATTTTGTTTAGGTAAGAACCTCTTGGACGATGTCCACATCACTAGGGGAACCTATGACGCCCAGCTTGCAGTCATCTGCAAACTTGGTCAGCTGTAGCCCATATGCTTTGGACTGTAGCTCCGAAAAGTATATTCCCAAATAAAGCCCCCATTACCGATCCCTGGGGTACGCCAATTGTTATGGGTCTGCTGCTTGTGCTTCACCTATTTTGACTAGGTGGCTTCTGTCAGTGAGCCAGTGTTCTACCCATCTGGTAACATACAGACTGATGACTAGTTAAGAGTTTAGCAGGTATGCCCGCATGGAGAATAGTGTTAAAGGCTTTGGCCAAGTCATGCAGGTGGTGAGATTCATCTTCCCCTCATCCATGCCTTTGGTGTCTGTGTCAAAGACATCAACTACATTTAACATACAGAACCTCCCCTTCAGGAAGCCAAAACTGTGTGGGATTGAGTGTTATGAGGTTGCCAGTGTCCTTGTTAATGAGGTGTACGATAATCTGTTCCATGGCCTTGCAGAGCAGGCTAGTTAAGCTGATAGGTCTATCATTTCTGGGATTGGTGGACGTGCCACCTTTTTGCAAATGGATGACACTGTCTGTCCTCCACTCACCTGGGATGAATCTGGTACTCAGGCTTTAGTTGCAAAGGGTGCCTAATGATGCTGAACGTTCCTGCCTGAGTTCATGTAAGATGCAGCCTGGGATGTTTTCAGGTTGCATGGAGGCTATATTTTTGTCCTTTAGAGAGCAGTGATGACATGTTTTCTAGATATAAGGGAAGGTGGGATGTACTGGGGATGTTCGGATTTACTGATGGGAGGACATATGGGTAAAGTTTTCAGTGAATGTGTCAGCCAGCAAGTTGCGATATCAATGACATTTGTGTATGTGGGGTCTTTGACAAGCAGTTCAGAGCAGATTTGGCTTCTTCCTTTGAGATTGCAGACATATGTGAAGAAGGCCTTATTTTTGTGTCTAGTAGATGTGGCTAGTTTGCTTTAGAGGATTTGACTAGTGCTGTTATTTGCTTGTTCAGGTTAAGAGAATGTTCACAATTGGGCACCCACTCCGTCTTGGTCCTGGGCAGCAATTTTTTCCTTTTGTTATAGAGTTTATTTATTGCAGATGTCCACCAGACAGATTTACTCTTCCTTGTGGAGGATGATTTTGTCCTGTCAGTTATTCCTGATTCCATGCATGCATCTGTACAAATGTTAGTATAGTACTCCGTTGTAGTTTTGGACATTGGTGCCAATTCCTACAGAGGAGGAAGGATCTGTGAGGCATTTTATACCATGCTTCAGGAGGTTGTAATCAGTTTTGTTTTTTTTTGGGGGGGGGGGCTCTAGATAGAGGATGGTGAATTCAAATTTGACTGTTTTATGGATGGATTTTAACAGGGATGATGAGACTGTTGGGATGCTGCTGTGGTTACTCATGTTGGTTAATACCAAGCCCAAGATATTATCACCTCTTGTGTGGGTATTGAGTAGCTGTCCCAAGGTTTCTGCACTGTCAAAATGTCTAGGAATCTTTGGGCATTTGTGTTCTGGCATTAGCAGTTCAGAAAATTAGATGGCTACCAGTTGCTCCCAGAATAAACTATAATTTAATGTATTTATACTTGTTTGCTACAAGGAAAAGATCAAACTGGGGTGTTTTTGAGTTTAGTAACAATTTACAGACAGGCAAGTGGAATGTAGCTTAAAAATTACGAGAGAGATATGAAAGAAGCTATGGAAATGAGTGGGCAGAAAAATGGACAGAGGAAGAACTGTAGTTAGTAGTGAAGTGTAAGTGGAGGAGGAAAAGTATGATTTGTGAAGTAAGTGCTGTATGAGGAGGAGCAATAAGGTTCAAAAAGACTGGGAAGCAGAGGGGGAGGCAAATATTTGACAATATTAATAGAACATTGATGATCGATCCAGAGGGAAGCAGAATGTAAGAAAGTACCACTTTTAGTGGTGGGTCTTGATGCAGAGAGAGCATTTGACAGAGTATACTGGGACTTCATGAGCAGGGCACTGGAAGCATTTGCTTTCCCTGATACATTATGAGGTTGATTAGAAGAATATATGAGAGATCAGAGGTGCAAATTAACATGGGTGGGGCCCTCTCCGATAATTTCTGCTTGAGTAGAGGAACCAGACAGGGTTGTCTGCTTTCCCCTTTATTTGTATTATATTTAGAACCACTGGCAAAGAAAATAAGGGACTCAGAAATTCAAGGATATAATTGGTATGGTAGCCAGGAAAAGCTGGGTCTATTTGCAGATATTATTTTATATATGACAAAATCAGAAAGGGACATTACAGTGTTATGGAACATTTTAAGACAGTTTCAGATCTTTTCATGATGCAAAATTAATGAAGCTAAAACAAAGGCAGTAGCAGTAAATTATGTACCCACAAACAAATTGGTCCAATAATATCCTTATTCATGGGTACATGATAAAATGAAGTATTTAGGAGTATGGATTAGAAATGGCTCTGTGGTGGCAGCTAAGGATATGTGGGAAGAGGCTAAACAGAAGATAATACAAAAATTTAGAAACCTGGAAGTTTTGTTATATGGATACAAGCCATTAAAATGTTTTTAGTCCCTTTAGTCTTATGCACAGGTCAGGCATACTTTTATCAACCGGAGGAGAAATTGTGGCCAGCAATTAAAAAAAGAGTTGAAGGATTTTATCTGGGAAGGGAAGACAGAAAGGGTCAAGTGGGATAAGCTGATTCTACCAATAGAACAAGGTGGACCAAGATTAACTAGTTTGAGGGGGTATTTTTAGAGCAACACAGTTAAGGCTCTTGTACATAGCACAGGCAGAAAACTATAATTCAAGATGGAAAGGGATGATGATGATGCAGGGAGGAAGCTCAAGAAATAAGGACAGACTGGGATTTTGGATGCAGACTCTTAAGGAGAACAGCCAAAAATCATAGAGTATTATATTCATAAAATAGGGAGTATTCTAAGAACCAAACCAGTATGAGAATGGAGAAGAGAGATTTTGCCGATAGGGTTGACTATGGTCAGGGATACAAATATTAGGCAAGAGGGGGGCTGGAATTTATTGGAGAAAATTGGCAAAGGAACCAAAGTATTGGGAACAAATAACTAGATAGGTAATAGAATGGGAGGAGGCAAAAAAATTTATTTGGACTGCAAGTTAGATTAACTTGCAGTCAAAATAAATATAGGGAAGGCAATCTAACTTGCAGTCCAAATAAATATAGGGAAGGCAATCTAAATTGCGGTCCAAATAAATATAGGGAAGGCAGATTGCCTTCCCTATATTTATTTGGACCGCAAGTTAGATTGCCTTCCCTGTCAAGGATTGATAGAGTATAGGCAAAGGGAAAGAAATAGGGGGGCTCCTAAATGCAAGACCAGCACTGGTAGAGTTTTTAATAGACTAGAACAGAAGCTGCCATTAAAAAAGGAACAATTAGTAAAGCATATAAAATACTACATGATAATTACAAAACTCAATCAGAGGAGCTTAGAAAGGATTGGGAAGAGAGATTGGATAAGCAATTCACAAAGAGACAATGGGGGATATATGTATATCCCCCAAATATGCAACAAAGTCTAGAAGATTTAGGATCTTTGGCTGGAAATGTTTAGATAGCTATTTTATACCCCAAGTAGACTTCAAAGAATTTTTCCACAGGTAAAGGCTCCAGTGCCATTAGCCTAGTACACACCTATGAACTAAAGTGATTTAATTTTATATGTTTTTCATTTATATAAATGTAAGATTGCCTTTGTCACGTGAAACTTTAATAAAGATGTTGGGGGTGGGATTGGGAAACAACATGGCTGAGAAAAGCTTATCTGAGTAAAGCTAGCCCAGTGAGCTTCTGTAACAATTACAAGCAGCTTGCTACAAGTGTACCAAGTAATGTTTTACAGTACTAGCCCACATATATGCACACATGTATATACTGGAGCAAAGACTGGTCACATGTTTTGTAATCACCTTGTCATGCATGGGTAAGTGAATTGTGCATAAGTACTGATTCAGAGGTAGTGATAGTATCTGGCTTCTTTAGCAGAACTGTCTTATCAATTGTGTAGTCATTCCTTGCTATAAAGCAATATTACGGTTTCCTAGGTCAACCCTTATAAATGCACCAATGCAGCAGTCACAAGTTTGAGTCTGACTTCTGTACATATAGATGTTGACACAGTTTAAAAAAAGGAGTACTACCTGGTGAAATACCTCAGTAAAAACTACATATCCATGGTGGACTACAATAAAGATAAGATAGGTGTGCTGTACATTTAGTTGAGAACCGTTGGCACTACTTGAGCACTGCAGTATCCACTTTTGAAATGTTCCACCTGTAAACATAGGAAAGCAAGGGGATCTGTGGGAGGTCCATATGCAGAGGCACTGGTACAGTGCCTAAGAAGGACTGAGGCTATGCGTAGCACTGACTGCAGCTATAAACTAGGGGCCTCACATCTGTGCTTCATACTGTCTTGCGATTCAAGTTTATACAAGCATAACCTAACCCATATGTACCAAGCTTTGTTTTCTTGAAGCTGGATTAGGCAGTCATTCAAACAAATGGGTTTACCCATGTCAGATTATTTTTGTACAACTTGCCAGCTGGTGTTTGTGGTTCCTTGGATTTGACTGTAGTTATTTTTGATACTTGTCCATGTCTGTTCCTGACCCAGAAACTGGGTGCTTAAGTCATATGCATATTTATTTATTAATGTATGTTTTGCTAATGTCAGTCTCTATGCAAACTTCAGCTTCTTAAAGTGCATCACGTGAAATAAAAGGTTGACTATAACTTTAATAAATACTTACATACTGTGGTAAGAGCAGCTTGCATATACCTTCTAAGCTTCTATCCATCATCCTTGTTGATGTGCTAATAATAGTTGATCCTGTGCAGAGTGGATTAAACTATAGGTGCCAGCAGAGGTGAAAACGACCATATTCAACTTGATGCGGCATTGATTACAGTGCTGTTTTGATCCTAATTTTCAATTAATTGAATGAAACACTTAAATGTTAGGTTGTTTACAATGTATCCATTCATTTAATGCATTTATTCATTTGACTAAGTTGATAATGCACTCAAGAAAATAGTGTAGGTTTCCATTTTCTTTTCTTTTTTTTTTAGGAATGGGGTGGTTGTGTATGCTTTTTAGACAATTACATATGTTTGTGACTTTCCACACAATTCAGCACAGTTGAGAATGTCCTGTCACAGTTGAAATAGAGGTTTGTTACAGTATTTTTCTAATAATGATTGGTATTATTTGAGTTTTTTTTACCTTTATTTATTTTTTTGAGGATGGCAGTAGGGTTCTAATTTAGACTCAGTGGGTTTTGTGAAAGGAGAGTTTTGAAGTTGGGTGCTGTTGTGCCAGATGTTAGAGATGATGGTTTTGTGGAGGTTATTCATAGAAGCGATCACCTTTATCAAAGAAGATGGTCTTTCTGAGACTGGACTTTAAAGACAGGGAAACTTGTTTATGTTTGGCAAATTCTTGCTTAATCTGTGATGAATTACTTTTGTCTCTTGTACAAGGTGTTAACTGCTGGAGAAGCATATCGTCTGGAATTAAATATTTAATGCACTTTTTTTCACTGCTGTATTCTTTAAATTACTGTACTACATGGTTCATATTTTACCAGTTAGTAGTTTTACTGCTCTTTGTGTGAGCAGGTATTTCAATATTTTCTCACACATTACACCTTTTTTTCTTTAGTTCTATTTGTTCACTATGCAAACATGAAGAAAACACAAAGGTTCCCCACAAGGAAAGTTCAAGGTCTTCAGCATCTTTCCTATGCAGATTGTCTGAAATCACTGTCACTTTATTTTGTTTCATACAGACTACTCAGAGGTGATCTCTCCCTTGAATATAAGGCCGTCTTTGACCCTGGTTTATTGCAAATGCTACATATCTTTAAGTCAAATGGTACACAGGTAACTTGCTCTAAACTAGAACCTGCTGGGGGCACAGATTTGTCTCCCAGCTGTTACCACACCTTTGGCACAGACTGTGCTTTATGTCAAGCAGAGCACCTCATTTGGGCCTCTTCAAATGCAGTCTGGGTGATTAGATGGGTAACAGTAGATTTACCCCAGGGGTTCCTCTTGGAGAAGGGTGACAGGTGCTGATAGTGGAAATAAGGGTAAAACTTGGCTAGGCTTGTAAGGGCCCTAGGGTCAGTAGCCTAGTAACCTACTGTGATCCTAGGTGGGTTCTTTCATGCATGGAGGTTTTGATTTAGGCTTTGTGGTAATTTGGCAAACAGTCTTTCTGTGTGATCATTTATATAGATTAGATGAGGTGAGCAAGTATGGCCATGATGGTGTAGCGGTTAGCGTTGTCACCTCACAGCAAGTGGTTCTTCAGTTCTTGACTGGAGTTCCTTCTGTGCAAAGTCTGCATGTCCTCTCTGTGGTTGTGTGGGTTTTAAAGACATGCAGGTAGATGTGTGTGAAGGTTGGGCGGCAGGCTGGCAACTCGAGACCTTAAAACTCCACTGCAAATCAATAGCGGACCGGTGCCCTGCTGTGGCGACCCCGTAACCTGGAAAAGCCCAAAGAGGTGAGGTGAGCATTTGCAAATGTGTATAAATATATGCATACAGTGGATATAAAGTGTGTACACACCCTTGTTAAAATGCCAGGTTTTTGTGATATAAAAAATGAGACCACAACAAATCATTTGTTATATGTCACATTAAAGGTGAGAAAAGTTTTGAAATGATTTATTGTGGTCTCATTTTTTATATCACAAAACCTGGCATTTTAACAGGGGTGTGTACACTTTTTATAGCCACTGTATGTGTGCATTTATTTATTTGCGTGCTAAGTATATGCCTTTATATGCATGTGTATTTTTGGTTTACATCATGTGCAGTTGAGTTAATGCTTTACTGTACTATATTGCTTACCCTTTTGCTTGCATACAATTAATTAGATGTAGAGATTATCAGTAATGAGACTGTAAATACATGCTTAATAAGGGCACATTAGCAATCAAATATCTGAACTCGTTGAATAATGATGTAAGCAGCCATTGTCAGATTACATTTTGTAGGTGTGCACAAATCTTTTTTTTTATATATATATATATATATATATATATATATATATATATATATATATATAAAATCTTAGATTCAAAATATTGAAACTCATAATACAGATGAATAACACTTATTAGGCAGGGGGAAGCCCACCCCCCCCTCATACTGCCACACCCTGTGAAACTATACATACCATGTCTGGGATTGCACAACTGCAAAGAAAGGGCAAATTCCAAATACATTAGCTAAAAGTCAGAATATCAAAGGAATGTAAACTATTCATAAATCCGGTGGCAGCATAACTCTCAACCTCTTAAGAACAAGAAATCTGGTCAAAGCCACAAATAAAATTGGAACAAAGGCACAAAAATAGGGACACTTTCTAAGCTTGTAAGAGCAATATTTAAAAAGTTGACTGAATAACAGGTTTTGCATTAGCATAAATTTTCTGAAGTGTATGAAGTCTTGAACTCAAATGTCTGTCATTATTTTCTAACTTCAGTCTTTAATGATTTGCCAGAAAAACATAACTTTATGAAAAACGGGCCAAAAATGTGGCCATTCTGCAAAAATCTGTACGGTTGAGATGTATGGGGCAGTGTAGTAACTGCTTCATGTTCACTGACAATCATTTAATTATAGAACAAACGCAGTATGTGAGAGATGTAGATGCACAATGTCATTGGAGACATACACAGATGAAAAATGCAAACCAGGTTGTCAGCATTACACACAAAACATTCACTACCAGCACTAAGTAACAGACATATAGACCCACATAGGCAGAGGTACGCACTCTAATCTATACAAACATGCAAGACCTCCTAAAAGAATTTCTCATTGGTCCAGCACATACTCAGAAAAGCCAGTACCTCTAACAACACACAATTCTGAAAATCATAGTAGTCACGCTTCCAAGCCCAAAAGGCAACACCCCACACAGCCAAACATTCCAGTCATTGGGGATTCCATTTTAAGAAATATTGATGACCCCCCCCCCCGCCAGGCTAAACAAGGAGAAGATCAAAGTGAGTGTCTGCCAGGAGACAGGATGCACCAGATCACTTAGGTCTTTAAACCACAAGTACCAGTATGACACAGTCATAGTCCATGTGGGTGTAAATGACCTAATATGTACATCACTGGACTACATAAAGAGACATGATGGAGCTCTCTGAATATGTGCCCCATGTGGGTAAGAAACTAGCATCCTACCTTCACCACTGATGATGCCACAGTACCAGAAAAAAGTGATTGACTTCAACCAATAGTTATTTCTGGTGTCACAAGAAGGGGATCTGACATGAATGACAAACCACAACATTTTGCCAGATGCTTTGCACTTGTCACCACTTGGCTTCCTGATGCTGGCAAAAATTTTATCTATCACCACAGTGCCTTTTAAAGGCTGCATGAAGTTAAGCCCACCAACATAAAAATATCGCATGACTACCTAAAGGTACTGGTGCTCAATGGTGGGAGTTTAGATAAAGAACTACACTCCCTAGAGGCAGACATATCTGCAGTCACAGAAACATGGTTGAGAACCATATAAAGACCCCAGGCTATCAAAGGATACAATGCCTTTCATACATTTTGATCCCCCTGAACTCAGGATAAAACAAAGGGAGGAGGTGTCTCTGTTTTAATAAAGTACACTGCTAGAGTGGTCCAACAAAATGAATCACTTGAGCTACTCCATGCTCAACTAATCATAGGTGTGAGCTGCTATCATATCATTGATAGTTATAGATTACATAAACTGAGTCTGGAAAACCACTGCCCTAAACCTACTGGAATCTTTCAACTGTCAGGCTAACACCATATTTATGGGTGACTTCAACTACCCCTCCAAAAACTGCATGACTTGTATGACCCATAATTTAGTTGCTCAGGAGTTTTTTGGTGTTCTTCAATGCAAATACCCTGGAGCAACTAGTTAGCTCTCCAGCTAGAGGTTCAAACATCATACACCTAGTGTGAAGATTGAGGAAGATGGATAAAGGCTGCCAGCCTAGTTAAATATAATTTGGTACATAACTCTGTTACTTGTAAATATGGATATAAACTACAAGCTTTTTTTTTCCTTAAATGAAAGAAAATGCTAAAATGTTGAACTTCAAGATTGTAGCAACATTGCCATCTGCTGAAAGGAAAACTAAGTCAAGCATTTCACATCTGTTCTTTGAAATTAAAATTATGTCTTGTATGTACTTTGATCTCCAGCGTTTTAACTTAAGGAATAATTACTAGAGTGTACATGTGAAATGTCTTTTATTGTTGTAGCTTCCTGAGCAGGTGTTAGCTTGCTAAATAATGTAGCTTGTTGGCATGGGAACCCCAGGCTAAGTGTCAAAAATGATGTAATCTGGGAGGGCCCAGCAGAAATGTTTGTTAGTGATTTTAAAAACTATTGTTCAGAGAGAGAATAAGCATTTTGATCTTGGACATCCAACTCAGCACTGCCTTATGCTCTTTGTAAGTTACTTTAGAAGTATGTTTTCTTGTAGCAATAGCTAGGAATTGGAAAATATTAGACTGTGTTTTTCTGTTATGTCAGAACTGTACTACCAAATTATTTTGTTTGTGTGATCTCTGAACTCTTGAATAGCACTGTGGTGTAGTAGTATTGTCTTGTGTTTTTAGTATTTATTAAATATTTCTAAACCCTTTTCAACTGTGGCTGGTTTATGTAGAGATAAGTTAAGCTCTAGAGTATACTTCATATTTATAGTTTATTGTACAAAGCCACTCTAATGAGCCTTAAGACTGTTTAGTCACACCAATTAGATAATATTGCGCAGTAATTGGACACCCTCTTAAGGGCCTTTGGGTAGCTGATAATTATTAGCTGGTGGTGGCAGGAATTACTACCGTATAGTCTGGGTATAGGGGCACAGCTGGAGAATCTATGTCAGCCTTTCCCAGGAGTGTCTGTGAAGTTGTATAAATACTTATTTCAAAGTGTGTGTGTGAGCTACTTGGGCAGGTACACGAAGCACTGGTTGGACAGAGAGGGTACTGGAGGTTAGCTTGCCAGCTAGGCTGAGGTCTGGACCCTATAGCTGTGCCAATAGGGAGTCTTATTGGGGACCTGGAGAGCAAGGGAGGAACCAGCCTCAGATTGTGATCTCTGTGTGCTCTTAAGGGAAACTGCACTTTACTGTGTGTATTTGTTATCCTTTCCTCATATCAGATACCCTCTCTGGTGTTAATTGTGAGGATTGAGGCTCTTTGATTGCCTGACCAGGGCACAAGCATCACCCCTAGTATTCATGAATATGGGGGGATGCTACTCCATCCCATGCATTAACTCCTGCCTGGTAAGCATAGGTGGCTGTCTAGGTCACTGCTCCAGCAGGAGAGTTTTTCCAGTAATCTGGATGGTATAAACAGACCAGGTTGGGGGTACTGTGGAGCCTTTTTGCCTAGGCCACCACTTTACCTAAGGCCAACTCTACTGGTAAGATCTGACCAAAAAATGATCTCCTTTAGTATTAAGACTAACTTAGAACCCCCTTCAGAATCAAAAACCTGTTAAGAACTTTGCCAAGGACAATTCCCACAATGTAAGTGGCAGCTTATTAAACTTCCAGGCCCCACTGAACTCGGATGCCACTGAGGCCTACTCTGAGCTGTACATGAGAACATTCATAGCTGCATAGAGAAGGCAGCACCTATCCAAGTAAAACCTATTATCAGTGGCAAAAATAAACCACCCTGTTGGACCCTTAGCATAAGCAGGAAGAAAGAATAAAAAAAAGACACTCTCCTGTGTAAACAAATGAATTAGAAAGCTGGTGAAATCTGCCAAAGCAAACTATGAGGCAAATGTCACCTCCCAGGTGAAAGATAACCATAAGGCTTTCTTTTATGTTCGTAACCTCAGGGAAACGCTCAGCAGTGCACAGAGTTAATCGTGAACGGCAAGTGTTATATCCAGCCTGAACTATAGCAAACCTGCTGGCTGACAAGTTCTGTTCAAAATTCTCACTGCTTTCCACACCCAAAGAAATACCCACAGCCATCCCCCTACTAGTCATTACAATGGAATACATCATTACTGCACTCACTAAAGCCAAAAACAGACTCCATGGGTTCTATCAACATTGCAGGATGCTTCTTAAGTAGCTTAAGACAGAATCTATCATGGCCACTTGAAACCCTCTTAAATCACAGCCTCAGGATGGGCTTTGTCCCAGAAGACGGGACAACATATACAGTTGTCCCTCTGCACAAGTGGACCCATCAATTGACCCAGGCAACTATATTCCTGTAAGCTAGACCAGTCTTACCTGCAAGACCATGGAGACAAATTATCATGGACCTAATCAGTAATGACATAAAAACTCTCCAAACACTGGACCAGACTTAATTTGGCTTTGTTAAAGGGAGATTTTGCCTGCTCAATCTGGTGGACTTCTTTGAGAAAGTCAACAGGGCCATGGATGAGGGTAAAACAGTATGCACTGCTTATCAAGACCTGGCCAAAGCTTTCGACACAATCTTGAGGAACTTGGGGAACATAAATAAAATAACAGTTAGACAAACTCCTACATCATCAGATGGATAGCAAGATGGCTCACTGACAGCACACATGCTGCTCAAATTGGTGAATTCACCTCTCAAAAGGAATCTGTTACTAGTGGTATCCCAAAGGGGTCAGTGTTGGGACCACTCCTGTTTGGTATATACTTCTCTGAAGCAAAAGTCAATGTTGGAGGCCCTCAAGCTCACCGATTTCACAGAATCCCCCAAATTATGTTTCCAGCCTACAAATAGGTCTAAAAATGACAAAACTTGTGCCAAAACCATGGTCTTCTATTAAATGCTAAAACTATATATATATATATATATATATATATATATATATATATATATATATAAAATCATTTCCTTTGGTAAGTCAGATATGCCTGCAAATTATACCATTGAAAGCACAGCCCTAAATGTAGACCCAGACTTTTTTGTGTGTTTTATTTTAACATTTGTTTACTGGGAAAGTCTGACTTGGAATGGGCCAACTTTCAGTTGAGGCCCAGGAGAAACGCTCCAAACACATTCTAGGTTTTATTTGCTTGGCTTGTAAAAGCTTTTGTGCAGGTAGCCTATGAATCTGTACACACGCTTGAATGTGGGTGCATCCAGATATATGTCAATGCATACAGTTTTTACTATTGTACTGTGCAAGTGGTGGAAATTGACTGTTTTAAAATAAGGAAATTTATAATTATACACCTATATATGTGAACATGTTTATGTGTGTATGTATACATTACACACAAACACAGCCAGATTCAAAAAGATTTGCTCTCAGTTTAAGTGACCACTTTTGATCTGGCTCCTGCTTATAGATAGGCCTTAGATGAGAATAAGTCAGTTACAATAAGTGCAATCCTTACTGCATCAAGGTAGAGTTACATTGAAAGCAACTCTCTTGAAATCTGGCCTGCAGTTTTATTATTTTTTTCCTTTGATAATGCTTGGGTGTGTAAATATTTTTATTTACTTATTCATCTACTTAATTACTTTTCTTGTCGAGTTCACCCTTCCCTTGATTTGGGGGTGTGTGGAAATAATCTGGAAACTGGTATACAGTTCCCAAAACCATAGCTATACTCATATACTAATTCATGTCTTTTCAGCAAGCTGTTACATCATGCTGTGCCCGGCTTTTGCTTTGGCAGAAACATGGATATCCTTACTGATCCTATGGTTCTTCCTCCATGTAGTCAAAAAGAAAAAAATAAAGAACCCTTATCTGTACTGTGGACTCAGTCTGCTCCTCAATCATTGGTGGGTGACTCTGCAGTGGCTATAGCTTGTTACTCAGACCACCAACTAGTTTCACCAGGGACTCTATGCTATAGTTCTTTCTGACACAATGGACCAGGGTTAAGCCGTACCTTCTGTGGCTGTTCTGGTGTCCATACTGGGTATGGGAGAACCATCATCTTTGGCCATGGAAGTTTTTGCCAGGGTAAGAGATGTGTTTTCTGGTTTTCAAGTGTCATCCATTCAGTTGGTCTCCTCCAAGGGTTGTTCCCTAGGAAAAAGAAACAAAAGGATAAACACATTTCATGTAAAGACAGTTGGTATGTTAATAAAAATGAATTGCTTAGCTTGCAGCCTTTGAAATCATGAGGATGTTTTATCAGAGGATAGTTATAATGACAAGGACATTCTTCCCTGCTTTCCTCACAAGCACATAACTCTGGTTCTGAGGAGATTGTTTCCTAAATGCTTACTACAGACCTTACTCAAGTTGCTCTACAAAGAAGTAATTTGCATACAAGGCTGACTAGTAAACAAGTGACACTTTTTTGGGGATCTTTACTTTGTACTGGAAAGTTAATTCTGTCTACATTTAAACCAGCTCTGCTGGCTGTTTTTGGTTCATTCATGTAGACTGAACTGCCGCAGTGGTACAGCGGTTGCGTTGTTGCCTCACAGCAAGAGGTTCTCCCATTTGATTCTCAGCTAGTGTGTGGGGAGTGCCTTCTGTGTGGAGTCTGCATGTCCTCCCCATGGTCGCGTGGCCTCCGAAAGACATACATGAAATGGGCACCGGGCTGGCAACTGGCACCATAAAAAATCTACTGCCAATCATTAGCAGACCAGAGTTCCGCTGTGGCGACCCCTTACCGGGAAAAGCCGAAAAGACAAAAACTTGTAGACTGTTTTGCTTATTGCTGTGACATCTACAACAGATTACCTAGATGAAAGTACTGTACTTTCCGTTTCTTTTCCTGACACATTCTGATTATTGTGAGTGAAAACAAGGAGACGCTGTTGTCCAAAGGTCTGCTCCAAAACCAAATCCAGATAAATTAGAAGACAAATTGGAGTCGGACCACCACAATAAATGGATAAAATAAAATAAAATATTTCCTTATTCGGACAAGCGCTTTCGCGTGTAAAATACACGCTTCTTCAGATCCTTTACACAAACAGTTTGGCTAGCAATGCTTATATATTCTTAATTAGTAACAGCTCTCTAATAGAGAGTAATTAAGCAATCTATCTGTAAACCAAACATCTGCTCCCAACAATCAACCAATGTTAAAACAGTTAAAAGCATAAAACAAAAGCAAAAAACCAACAAGCAAAAAAGCAGATTCAGAGTCAATATATAATATAAAACTGTTGATACTGCTTCGACAAATCTCAATCGAGATCTAATCTAAAAAACACTTAAAGATATATAAAAGTGTAGAGATATATAAGAATAAGTTAACATAATAAACGCTTCTTAAAAATTTTCTGAAACCTGTTCTAAATACTCTAAGAGTCTCATCATTAATCAAAAAGTCAAGGGAGAAGCACTAAAAACGTCTCCATCTATGTATGAACTAGGAGCGCAGAACAGATCTGTTCCAACATCAAGATGGCATCAGTGGGATCTTAAGCCATAGCCTCCCAAGCAATATCATATCAAACTAATCAAAACAGGATGAGTGTATAAAGTAAACGTGCAGACCATATAAATGTGTGTAGAATAAAAACATGAATATGTAGAAAACAAGAAAGTGTTAAAAATGAGGCTTTAGTATATGCAGTAATGATCTTGTTCTCGTGTCATGACTACTCACTTTCTATCCGGTGAATCAAATTTTCAACACTGGTGTAAATTCATTCCCTAAGTCATGAGAACAAAATATTTTAACCCACAAAGGGCGTCCACAGGTGCCTTATATATGTATCATACAAAGATCAAAGGAGAAAGGTAAAAACCAATGAATATTAATAAAAAGCAGACTTGCTGCCATGTAGAGTAGCAAGGCTCATGAATAAATGAGTGTCTACGTAAAAGTCATGTAAAAGCAAATGTAGACTTGTTGGAACTTTCTATCAAAATAATAAAGAACAGATCCCAACAGATCATGTTGTGTTCTTGCATATGACAAATATTAGAACACATTGGCTGGGAAGCAATTTGTCTGACTGCTGACTAAAACTCATAAAGCTGATGACATATGTGGGTTAGTGATATTAAAAATGGAACGCAAGTAGGTATGCGCAGAAGCAATATGCGAGGGAAGTGCATGAAAGAAGATCATGATCCAGGCGGAACCGCCTGGAATATCTTCATAAATAATGAAGTCATAAACATCTGAAGATGCATGATGTACATTTAACCAACTGAGGATAAATAAGTGAGACCTCCTAGTGTATGCAAATATGTATTTGAAGCCTGTCTTCAATAGGGACTAGTATATGGAAAAAGGCATGTATATGTGATAATGTCGAATCTGGTTATTCAAATCTAACCTGAGTGATAATAAACCATAGTCATCATCCAAACAACTAATGAGTAATATTCTCTAGATATATCTAAGGTGACCACAGACATGATTGTCAAACTTGATAATAGGTCGCTGTTCGTATAAACTCAAAAAATCAAAAAATCTATCCATATGCACATCAGAGCGCCAAGAATGGCTGAGTTGCGAGTATATAGCCTGAACGAGTGATGAAGAAGTTGTTCAAACTATGCTGTGAAATATGTACTGTACTTGAAGCAGTATAACATGAGGCAAAGCATAAATATGAATGTATCCAATACATAAAACATGCAAAATATGTGCAAAAATATACATATGTACAACTTGCTTGTGCCCAAGCAAATAAGCACTGACAGGTAGAGAATCTCTGAACCTAAGTCTCCATTAAAAGGATTACTTATTCATCCTGTGTTTATAAAATACGTCTTACTTGAGCGTACGTGCTTTCAATGGAGCCCTTATGCTCACATATTGATTCAGTCCTGGCTCATACTGGGCTTTAAGTTTAAAAATCCAAGAGAGTTCTACTTGTTCTAGGTCATTAAAAATTCGGATTATTCCTCCTCCATCAACTGGATATCTCCCATAATTGTTGTGCCCTTTTCCCGTGTAACAGTAAGACCCATCACTGTAACAAACTGAAAAAGACATGTATGTAAAAAGCACTCAAAGAGCAATTACATTAGCAAATGAACAGCACTGCTCCAAACAATACAGTAAAACACGTCCACTGCATCTGTTTCCATCATAATTAAATCCAAACAACCAAGAAACTATGTTGCAGAAAAGATTTAAAAAAAAACACTGTCCTGTCTGCCTGCATAGTGAAAGAATGAAGCACTTAGATTTAAAAAAAAAAACTGGCTCATATAAGCACTAGTTCACCACATTTCAAACTGAAGTGCTAAAGCTTTCCTGTCAGCATAGGGTTGCTGATAAAAGGAGCACACAGAGGAAAAGTACAGTTGAGTACACATACCATAAATGTAGATGTTTGAGTGTATTCACTGTTGCAGTCATTTCATTTGGGTAATCTGCTGGCAGGTTGCCCTCAGTCGGTCTGAAATCCAAAGTCTTGGGTCTTGCATCGGTTGCTCTCTCCTCTTCCATGACGTCAGGTCGTCAGGGGTATAAAACAAGCAGCCGACTCCATTTTCTTTAGTTTTTCTTGCCCCAGATGTCAGGCGCCCCCAAAAAGGTAGCAAATTATATATACATGCATCAATATAAACTTTACCTTCATCTACAAGCAAATATACCACATAGGTTGTAGAAGATAGAGAAGGAAAGATAAACTCCAAAATGAAAGGGGGATGGTGGGCGGGTAACCTGGACTGCAACAGTGAATACACTCAAACATCTACATTTATGGTAAGTGTACACAACTGTACTATGTTCTCCATGTTTCACTGTTGCAGTCATTACATTTGGGTAGAATCCCAAAGCTATGGTTGGGAGGCTGGAGCTAAACAGCATTAGGTGCAGCTATAAGGCCCTGCAGAACTGCAGTGGCAAAGCTTGCCCTGGACTTAGAGTAGAGAGGCAAATGATAATGCTTTGTAAAGGTGTGAACAGAACTCCAAGTAGCAGCCTCTAGAATGTCTTTGGTTGGTACTCCTCTAAGAAAGGCTGCTGAAGTAGCTGCAGCTCTGATGGAATGAGACCTAATGCCCTTGGGCACAGGTTTACCATGGTGTAAGTAGCAGAAATGAATGCAGTGGTCTGCTTTGAAATAGCCTTTCCTTCTGACCCTGCAGCATATGTCACTAGTAATTGCTCAGTTTTTCCTTAGAGCTTTAGTCCTGCTCAGTAGAATCTTAGCAGTCTGTGTACGTCTAAGGAATGCAGAATTCTACCCCTCCCCCCGTTCTGCGGATTTGGATAAAAGGTTGGCAGATGAATACTTTGGTTAAGGGCCACACTGGAAACCACCTTAGGCATAAATGTTGGATTTGTCCTCAGAGACACCCTGTCTGGGTAAAATATGATAAAAGGCTCCACAGCCATGAGGGCCTATAGTTCTGAAACTCTTCTTGCTGAAGTAATTACTAGTAGCAGAGCTGTTTTCCATGATAACTTTATATTAGCAGTAGCAGCTGGTTCAAATGGAGGCAGGGTGAGCTTTTCCAACACATAATTGAGGTCCTATGCAGGAATTGGTGATCCTCTAGGAGGCCTTAAATTTTTGGCTTCTCTAAGATACTGCTTTAGTAAAGGATGAGAAAAGATTGGTGGCTCTGTATTGTAATGAGCCAAAATGGCAGAGGCATGGATTTTAATTGATGAGAAAGATGGGCCTTTGTCAAGCATCTCAGTCAAATATTGTAATATCTGAGGAATATTTGGTTCTGCTGTATCCGTTCCTTGTGCTTGATTCCAAGTACAGAATATCTTCCATTTATCAGCATAAGATTTTCTAGTACTAGGCCTTTTGGCTTCCAAAATGACATCCATCACAGCTTTACTGAGAGGTGTTGTTTGTATAACTACATGATCAGCAATGTTGCCAGGTTCAGTGTCTGGAGTTGATTGTGCAGGATCTGATTGTTTTGCTGGGACAGTAGTTGAGGTCTTTGAGGTAAGGTCCAAGCTGGGTATTGAGACAAGTTCCTTAGGATTGGGTACCAATATTGGTGGGGGCCAGTCCAGGGCAATTAGTATCATCTTTGGTTTCTCTTGTCTGACTTTTAGGAGGACCTTGGAAAGAAGAGGCAGTGGAGGAAAGGTGTAAACTGATAGGTTTTTCCAACTGAAGGATAGAGCGTTCTCTTCCATGCGTCTGTGATAAGTCCTTGTGCAGAATCTTTTCAATTGATATTTTTGAGGGGAGGCAAATAGATCTATGTCTGGGCTCCCCCATTTCTTCATTATCCTGTTGAAGACTTGTGAATCTAGTTTCCACTCGTGAGGATCCATAAGATTTCTGCTTAAATCGTCTGCCAGAATATTTTGCTTTCCTGGCAGGAACTGAGCTTGAAGATGTATTTGGTAAGTCAAAGCTGTGTCCCACAGTGCCATGGCTAATCTGCAAAGGGGGTATGAGTGCATGCCCCATGCTTGTTTATATACCACATGACCATGGTGTTGTCCATCTTGTCAGGGCATTTTGAACAGCTAGCATCTCTTTTTGGTTGATATGTAGATACATTTGTTTTGGGGTCCATATGCCCTGAATGCATCTTCCTGCCATGTGGGCCCACAGACATAATCTGATCCATCTGTTGTTAAGGTTTGTCTGGCAGGGGGTAGAGTGAAGGCCCGTCCCATGTTTTGGTGACATGCCTTTGCCCACCATAGAAACTCCTGTTGCAGGCAGGGAATGAGATCAATCATTGTTTCCAGACTGACAATGTTGACTCCATAAACTTTTTAGGTACCATTGAAGTTTCCTCATATGCAGTCTTGCATATGGAATCAGTAGAATGCAGGATGCCATAAAGCCCAAAGCCTGCAGAATTTGTCTTGCAGATAACTGGGTTTTTGTTGCCATCAGTTTGAAGTAAGTAGTCAGTTGCCTTTGCTTGTCTGGCATGAGATAAGTCATCTGGGCAGTTGTATTCAAGCTTGCACCCAGGAATGTTATCTTTTGAGAGGGTACCAGTTGTAATTTCTTTTCGTTTATTGTGTACCCTAGGCATGTTAGAAGCCTTTTCACAAACACCAGGTGTTGAAGAATGTCCTTGTTCTCTGCTTGAATGAGGCAGTCATCTAAGGATATATTTGAATACTTCTTTGTCTGCAAAATGCAATTACTGGTGCCAGGTACTTTGTAAAGACCCAGGGCACAGTAGGTAAGCCAAAGGGCAGTGCAGAGAATTGGTAATGTATTAAGCCAGCCTTGAATCTGTGGTATCTTCTGCATGATTGTCTTATTGGGACATGCAGGTATGCCTCTTTTAGGTCTAATGTCACCAGCCAAGCATTCTTGCCCAGCATGGGCAGAAGCTGCTGCAAAGTCAGCATTTTGAATCTTGGAATGTCCAGGTCCATGTTCAAAATTGATCAAAAAAACTGCTCAAGGCTGGAAAATGCGAAACCACAGACTAGCGTAACTTCCACTTTATTCAACGCTTTCATAAAAAACTTCTTCAGAACCAAAAAGAATGTTAAATCAAGCATTTAAATACTGCACACAATTAAAATCAATTAATCAATTACATAGTGTAAAATCATAATTAAAGAGCCCTTTACAAAAAGCAAACTCTTCATTCATCATTATGCACTATAGAATGGGCATAATTGAATACATTACAATAACAAACATTATAAAACATATGTTTCACAATCTTTTAAGAAACATTTAATATTGATGGCTTCATTTATCCCAGGAACAGGGGTATGCACAAGTGTCATGACTGTTACGTTTGTAGGTTTATTTTAGAAGGTCCCTACATTCAGCTTCCTCATATACTTAATACCATAGGGGTCCCTGGTAGTTTTTGTTGCAAAACGAAAGGAGTTGTTTATATTGCAGTGTGTGACAAATGCTCATCATTTTATGTTGGTATGACTACTAGAAAATTAAATGTTAGAATGAAGGAGCATATGTATAATATTAGAAAAAAGGACAAAAAACAAATATTTTATAAATATAGTGTTGAATGTATTGGTTTAAAAAAAAATTTGTTTTCTATCCTGGAACACTGTGAACCTGACATCAGAAAGGGGGGGAGGTGATTACAGGAATTTTTTGGCTCAAAGAGAAACTAGATGGCAAATTAAACTACAGGCAGATCATTTTCCTGGGTTAAATAAAGCCATCAATATTAAATGTTTCTTAAAAGATCGTGAAGCATATGTTTTATAATGTTTGTTATTGTAATGTACTCAATTATGCCCATTCTATAGTGCATAATGATGAATGAAGAGTTTGCTCTTTGTAAAGGGCTCTTTAGCTATGATTTTACACTATGTAATTGATTTTAATTGTGTGCAGTATTTAAATGAATGCTTGATGTAACATTCTTTTTGGTTCTGAAGAAGCTTTTTACGAAAGCGTTGAATAAAGTGGACGTTACGCTAGTCTGTGGTTTCGTATTTTCCAGCCTTGAGCAGTTTTTTTTTTATCTATTTTCTTGTTCAGCTGCTTTGTCGACTTTTTGATTTTTGTTGGCACGTGTTCAAAATTGATAAATCCAGTACTGGCCACCAGGCCTTGCCCTTTCTGGGAACCAAGAACAGTCTTGAGTAAAAACCTTGTCCTTTTTCCTGTTCTGGTACTGGCTGAATGGCCCCCATATCCATGAGGGACGTACCCTGTTTCTGTGCCTCTGCCCATTGATTTTTTTGCAGATCTGGCCACCCGTTTGCCATTGGCAGAGTATGGAAATGGAATCTGTATCCCTGTGATACTATGTTTAGCACCCACTTGTCCTGGGTTATAAACTGCCAATTTTGAGCAAAAAGTGCTAATTTTCCCCTAAAGGTGCTGCCAAAAGATAAGTGCTTGGTGAAGGCAGAGGGAAGTCATTGGGACTGTTTCTGTAGGTTTGTGCTTTATCTCCTCCAGATTTGGAGGTAGAAGCGCCCCATTGCTTTGAACTGTATGACTCTTGTGCCTGGTATCTGGAACCATTAGGGCGTCTGGATTTGCCCCTTTCAGCTTTGTCTGACACAGGAAAGGACTACTTTTTTGTAGGCCAGTGTCTACTTAATCTTGGTGGCTGCATTTGTAAGTCTTTTACAGTTTGCATAGACTTAGCATTGTCTTCCATTTTCTTTAAAACCTCTTCTGCCTTAATACCAGAGTATCATGCTGTAAAGGTGCATCTAGTAATTTAGCTTTAACATGATCAGGCAAATTTTGTTCCTTTAACCAGGCATGCCTCCTAATCACAGATCCAGTAACTGTGGCCTTGCAGGAGGTCTATAGAGAATCAAAACCACATTGCAAAGTATGCTTTCCAACTTGTTCAGCTGCATGCTCCTGCAATTCTTTATTTTCTGCACATTCAGAAATTAATCATTTTCTGTTTCAGCAATCCCATAACATGTTGATACTTGAGCATATGAAACTGGCAGTTTAAGGCCCTAATTGCCAAGGTTGCAGATGTATAAACCTTTTTTCCCCATCTATCCAGTGCCCTTGAATCTCTGTCAGAGGGGGTAGGATTTTTTGCTGTTGATGCCTTAACCCCCTTTGGACCCTGTGAAATAGTTTCAGGATCAGCAGCAGGGTTTCTAGAAGTAAGGAGTCAGGTCAAGCTTGACTCTGAAAATACATCATCCACAATGTCTAAAACAGGGGGTATGGCTAAAGGCCTGTGCTGAGGGAGAAGAAGGAAATCCCTGAGCCTCTTTTTGATTGAGAAATCTTGACTCTCCCAGTGAAAATGTTCCCTCAAAGTATGCAATGTTTCTCCAAATGAATAATCCTCAGGTGGTGATGCAGATGGTATAGATTCCTCTGCATCAGAATCCTTATAGAGAGGTATAGATAATTCCTGATCAGAAGAGGAATCAGAAGAAATAGAAACCTGATCTGAAGATTCATAATCAGTGTCTTGCCTAGGCCTCTTATATGGAGGGGGATGGGAACCCTGATCAAGGTAATCAGGTCTTCAGCCATTTTAATCATCTATTTTTTAGGCATAGAGGCCTGTGCACGTGGCTCATTTGTCGTTTTTTTAGTTTTAAAAGTTACTTTTGTCTTTGGTTTTGCAGCTGTCGTCTGCTTGATATAAAAATGTTGAGGCCTGAATACACCCTCAGATGCCGGTGCCTGCTCAGCGGCTCCGGATCCATCTGAGGGAGATACATCCGTGGGTCCAATACTTTGAGTATCTTATGGCATGCCTGACTCCACATGGGTGTCGGTAGGGGCCTGTGACTCTAAAGTAGCTGGTATCAGGGGCTGCGAAAGCTCCTCACTGAGAACCGGCGACCGGCTTAGGAAAAGCTTAGTCGGTTTTGGACCTCGGCTGTCTCTCTGTCCTTTTCTTTGCATTTTTTATGTACTCCGGTAGTCGGATTACTATCCAACGACATTTCTAGGTAGTTAAATCTGATTCCAAAATACTTTTGAGACAAAACTATACCGATGCGTAACAGCCAGGCACGTTGTGATCAGGGCCTAGGCAAGGAATACAGTATAAATGGAAATCTTTGAGGTATTTGCTTCCCACAAGTAATACAATTATTAACTTTTTCTGACATCGGTATGGAGCAAGAAAAAAAGTTTCCCCAATGGGGTACTTAGCTTAAGTGAAGACTTCGGTTCTGAAACTCAAACTCGAATATTTCAGGAGTCAGCCGACCAGCAAAATGCTTCTGCTTCAGGCACCGCATGGCAAGAAAGACTAAAGAAAATGGCACTGGCTGCTTGTTTTATACTCCTGACGACCTGACATGGAAGAGGAGACAGCAACCGACACAGGAACCAAGACTTTGGAATTCAGGCCGACTGAGGGCAACCTGCCAGCAGATTACCCAAATGTAATGACTGCAACAGTGAAACACGAAGAATGAGAAGTTATGTACTTACCATAACGTTCCATGTTAGTTGTCTTCTTCTTGCCTTCTTTCTTGCTGGATGGGTTCAGAGCCGAACCTCGGCTCCGACTCTGCCTATACTAAAGCTCGAGAGCTATTTTTTACAGGCTCGAGGCTGCCCTATGTCCCATAATGCTAGGCGTCATATACCCAGATCTCATTTGTTAGCTAACACTATGGACATACATGTCCCACCACAAGAGAGAAAGCCAAAAACATGTAGCTATAATCTCTCTATATATCTCCTGCCAGGAGCCCAAAAAGGGGGCAAGAGAGCTAGCTGAGGAGAAAACTCTAGTGACAAAGGAAAAAATATCTCACAAAGATACTCTAGGTCTTTCCAGGCTAGGGGGATGGAGGGTGGGACGCAAGAAAGAAGGCGAGAAGAAGACAACTAACATGGAACGTTATGGTAAGTACATAACTTCTCAATCTTAAGTTGCCAATCTCGCCTTCATTCTTGCTGGATGGGACAGCGTCCCTAGCACCTTAGTCCTGGGAGGCTCAATGGAACAGACTCTTAAGTACAGTGGAACTAAAATCAGCCCGACTTCTGGAGGCAATGTCTAGTTTATAGTGAAAAATGAAGGTGTGAGGAGAGGCCTATGTGGCCGCTGCACAAATAGAATCCATAGGCAACCTTGCCTGAAAGGCAACTGAAGAAGCTAAAGCTCTAGTTGAGTGAGCTCTAGGCTTGGTAGGGAGCTCTTTATGCCTCAACTGATAGATTAATGTGATAAGAGAAGTCAACCATTTGGACAAAGTCACCTTGGAAACTGGTAGGCCTTGTTTCCCTTCCGCATAAGACAGGAAGAGCTGTTCTGATGTCCTCATCTGTTTTGTTCTATCCAGATAGAAGCATAGTTGACGGTGAACGTCCAAACAATGTAATCTTCTCTCAGCTCTATCAGTATAATTCTGGAAGAAAACTGGGAGATCAATGGTCTGGTTAAGATTTTTTTCAGGGAGTACCTTAGGTAAAAAGGATGGATTAGTCCTAAGAGACACTCTCTCTTTGTGAAAAACAAGATAAGGGGGGTGCACAGATAGTGCTTGTAGTTCCGAAACCCTCCTCGCTGAGGTAATAGCTACCAAGAAAAGTGTTTTCCATGAGAGCAGCTTCAACTAGCAGGAAGCTGCTGGCTCAAAAGGAGGAAGATGACAGTACCAAATTTAGATCCCACGGTGGAGGAGGGTCTTTAACCGGGGGCCTAAGTAATAGGATTCCTGTTAGAAAGGCTTTGCAAAGCTTGTGGGACATGATACTTGTCTCTTGCAAGCCCACATGGAAATTAGCAATAGCCGCTAACTGGACCCTGATAGTAGCAGAGGAAGAGCCCATTTGGAAAAGTTCCACCAGAAATTCTAGAACTGTCTGGACAGGAGCTGTAAAAGGGTCAACTTGATTTTTCTTTGCCCAAATAGAGAAATGTTTCCATTTGCTAGCATACATTCTTCTGGTGTTAGATTTGTGAGAGGCAAGGATAATATCACGTACAGACTGAGAAATTAGGGGAAGCCTGGCAAGGGTTGGAAGTGGAGCAACCAAGCTGTGAGGTTGAGAGATGGGAGGGATTGGTGCAGCTTGCCCGATTGATGGGTCAGAAGGTCTGGCACTGGGTCCAGATGCCAGGGCTGCTCCAGCAGATGACATTGCAGGAACGGAAACCAAACTTGTTGGGGCCAGTAAGGGGCAATGAGGATCATCATGGACCTCAAGGCGGTTGCTTTCTGGACTAACTGAGTAATTAAGGGAAAAGGAGGAAAGGCATATAGAAGGCCAGTCGTGGACTAGAGCGTCTCTGGGAGGGAGACCGGAAGAGGAAAGAGGGTGAAGAAGTCCTGACACTTGCTGTTTTGAGGGGTTGCAAAAAGGTTGCAGCAAGGCTGACCCCACCTTCTGAATATCTGTTCCACTACCAGTTGATTGAGAGACCACTCGTAAGGCATAAGAATGGCTCTGCTCAGCCTGTCCGCTATGATGTTGCTGTTACCAGAAACCGTTGAGAAGAGATCGCCCATTGCCAAAGCCTGAGCGCTTCCCGACATAGGGGATAGGACCTGGTTCTGCCCTGCTTGTTGATGTACCACACTACCGACATGTTGTCTGTCTGAATTGCAATCGTCCCGGTGGGTAGAGAGTCTTGAAGGGCCTGCAACGCTAAAAGTACCGCTCTCATTTCCAAGACATTTATGTGCAAGTGGCACTCGAAGGGTTGCCATGTGCCCTGGACTGTCCTGCCCTAAAAATGCCCCCCCCACCCGATCAGGGAGGCATCCGTTGTCATGGTGGCAACTGGAGAGGGGAGAACAATAGGTCTGCCCTGAGACACCTTAGGCGAGACCATCCACCAATAGAGATGTCTTTTGCATGACTGGGTAATAAGAATGTTGTGTGGCATGGGAAGCTGTTGAAAAGACCATTGGGAAAACAGCATCCACTGCAGTATCCGCATATGAAAACGAGCTAGAGGGAGCAAGGTGATAGTTGCCGCCATTAGGCCAAGTGTTTTCAGTACAAATCTGGCCTGGACCCTGTCCTGTTGAAGTAGGATTTGAACATGGCTGCGAATATCTGAAACTCTTTGAATAGGAAGTTTTGCTGACAACTCTACTGTGTCCAACACGGCGCCTATAAAGGTAATATGCTGACAAGGCAGACTTTTCGAAATTTATAGAAATGCTTAGCGCTTTGCACATTTGTAGAGCGTAATCCCTGGCTTGAAGTAGCTGGTGCCTGGTGGTGGCAGTAAGGAGCCAGTCGTCTAAATACAGAAACACCTGGAATCCTTGTAGTCTCAGATGAGCTGCAACCACTGCCATGCATTTGGTAAACACCCTGGGGGCTGTGGTGAGACCAAAGGGCAGGGCTCTGAATTGATAGTGACTGGCTCCCAGACAAAAGCGGAGAAACCTTCTGGAAACCTTCTGGAGCGTCTGTTCATCTTGATATGATAGTACGCATCCTGAAGATCTATTGAGCACATCCAATTGTCCTGACCCAGAAAGGGTAGAATGGACTGTAGCATTACCATCCGGAATTTCGTTCTTTGAACAGACTTGTTTAGCCTGCTGAGATCCAAAATAGGTCTCCAGTCCCCTGTCTTTTTTGGCACCAAAAAGAATTTGGAGTAGATACCAGAACCTTGTTGGTCTGCTGGGAGTGGTTGGATGGCTCTTTTTAATAGCAGCTTTGAAATTTCTGACGCTGCTTGATCTCTCAAACCATGTGGAATGTCTGGAAGGGGCCCCCCCTGGTTGTTGTGGGGTATGGAGAAAGGGGATTTTGTAACCCTCAGATATGATGGACTGTACCCATCTGTCTTGTGTAAGGGAGTGCCAGGCTACTGGGTACAGTGAAAGTCTTCCCCCAACTGCCTCTGAAGGTGGACAGTCGGGCAGCACCTCAGGGTTGCTGAAAGGGTTTGTCAGAGAAAGACACTCTGCTACCCTGATTTTGCGGACCCCCCCTGCCCCTAGGGTGGCATCTGTTATTGGTCCCTCCTCTGCCTCTGGAGGGAAGTTCACTGTGTGCATCAGGCAGTACTCCCTGTGGTTTACGGAACCACATTTTTCCGCCCTTTTGACCTTTAGGGTATGGTCTGGAAGGGGCAGAAAAATGGACTCCCACGGCAGAGAGAGTCTTGCCATCCTGCTCGCACCTGGTCAACGTATCCTTCACTTGAGGTCCAAACAGAGCAGAACCGTCAAAGGGGGTGTTAGTGAAGGATGCCTTGAAGGGGTCAGCAAAGTTGCATCCAAGCGTGTCTCCTGAGAGCAACACCCGTGCCTGCGGCTCTACTCGCTCCATCAGCTGCATATGAGATGAGCTGCATGGAGGAGTTGACAATAGAGTTCAGGGTTCCCAGCTGGGAGTTGATCTTTTCCTGAAACCCCACAGCTGTTGGGTCCTGTAAGGAATCACCCAGTTCTTCGAGAAGGTCTCTCTGAAGACGGGTGAAATGACAAGTAATTCAGCGACTGCATGGCAAAGGTCGCTGAAGAAAACATCCGCTTGCCATACCTATCCATAGTCCTAGATTCCTTATTAGGAGGATGGACAGGTACTGAAGGGTCAGCCAATTCCTTCTTAGTGGCTGCCGCCACCACCATGGCATCAACGGGGACACCCTTAGAAAGAAACTGCTTATCTGCAGGGGCAGTAATAAAGTTTGTAGGCTTCCGGGGAGTTGCTTCCATAGACTCCGGAACCGTCCACGCCTTCCGAGCCACCACCGCCATGAGTGGGTCGAAAGGCGGAGACACCCAGGAGGTGGAAGGGCGAGAACCAAACGCATCCAGGTACACTGACTCGTCCTCAGAAGGGTTGAGGGAGGACCAGTTTCCCCTCTGTTTAAGGATCTCTAGGATGTCAGAGGAGGAGACATCCTCAGAGGGGGACCTTGTGCACCCTTCCGAATCATCCAGGTCGGTGTCTGACGTGACGGACTCAGAGGAGTCAACATCCTTCCTCTTGCATATCCTCTTTTGAAGGGGCTCCCCCGCAGGATCAGTGGAGGCCTCGGAAGAGGAGGAAATGCCCAATGGAGCGGTCTTGAGTGTCGGTTCTCCACGCTTGGGTTCGAGAGGGTAGGCAGGGGCCGAAGCAGGCACCATGGAGGGAGGAGCCGACGAGGCTGACCATGGTGCTGGTATGGGGGCCAACACTCTCCTCATGACCTCAAAGGCGCCCCTGTCAGGCAGGGAAGAGGGACCCAACTCTGAGGAGATGAGAGCTCCCCCCGGCACCGAGAGGGACGGCTCCGAGGCCGATGTCTGTGCCGAACTCACCTGCGCCGAAGCTCCGAGAGGGAGAATGAGGTCGGGACAAGGGTCCGATGCCACTTGCCCACTCGGAGCTGACGAGAGAGTCTCAGCGCCTGGATCCCTCCAATGATGGAGCCAATGAAAGGATCGGAGCCAATGAAGGAATCGATAACAGAAGTATTGGTTCCGACACCTCCACGGTACTAACATCTACGACCTCCAGCACCGAAGTCAGCAAAGTAGTCAGAGGAGGAAGTTGAGCAGGCGTTGGGGTAGCCTCTGTCTGTTGAGACGGGCTATGCGATAACTGGGCCAGTGCCTGCGACTTTAAAAGCCTGCCGACTACCCTCTCAAGGTCATGGTCTGGAAGACCTGGAGGAGTGAGATCTATGGCTCCGCTCCGACAGCAAGGGGGATTTCAGAGCCGACTTGACCGATTCCAGTGAAGGAGACCTGGAGTGCTTACGGCTAGGGGACGGCTCCGACACCAAAGTCAGAGCCAACTGAGGCCTCGATGTATCGGCTCCAGCCGGAACCGATGAGGCAGAAAGAGGACAGCTCGGCGCCGACTCCGAACATGGAGCCGACGATTTGTCAGGCTTAGAAGGTTTTCTGGACATAGCCTTGGATGGAGAACCTTCAGGTTTTAATAAGCCTCTGAGAATTAACTTATTTCTGCGTTCCTGCAGGACTCTAGGGCTAAAGGCATGACAGATGGAACAAGAGTCCTGCAGGTGCAGAGGGCCCAAACAATACATACAAGAAGTGTGACCATCTGTCAGAGACATTTTCTGGCAGCACGAGTCACACTTCTTGAAGCCCGAAACCTTGGTATCCTTGGACATGATACCACAAGGTAGAGGACCAAAATACTAACAGTACACAAGCACTCACTAAAACTACAAACTAAATTACTAAAGATTAGTTAGAAAATTTATAAAGTAATAGAAGACAGAATTTCCATACACACACACACACACACACACACACACACTAAGGGGAATCTGTACTAACTACTAAAAGGGGGTTTATAGGCCCGTCCACCTTAAGGGTGGAAAATAAAGAGAACTACAGAAAGGGGAAGGGAAAACTAGTAACTAACTCTCCAATTATTAGTTAAATAACTACAGGGACAAAAACTATCAAAAAATTAACCAAAAACTAGTCAATACCAAAAAGGTTTTAAATACGACCTGGTGCCGGTGAAAAACACAACCTCGTAGCTGAAGTGGCAAACAAGATCTGGGTATATGACGCCTAGCAGTATGGGACATAGGGTAGCCTCGTGCCTGTAAAAAATAGCTCTCGAGCTTTAGTATAGGCTGAGTCGGAGCCGAGGTTCGGCTCCGAACCCATCCAGCAAGAATGAAGGCGAGATTGACAACTTAACATCATCTGTTAGCATTTCCTGAAGTGTTAGTTACCCTTCCCCCAAAAGTACTGAAACCTGAGCTCATAGACTAAAAGCTGCCTGAATGTAAACAAAAAGATCACATGACTTATCATCCTAATCAAAACGATCAGTTAGGCAGAGAATCTTGACAATCTTTTTTTAAGAGGAGTGAAAGACTGTTCCATTGGAGCAATATTCTCTGCTACATACCCATCCCTCTAGCACGTCCTGTTTATGTTGCAGAAGAGATTCAGATCCCTTGAGCAGTGTTTACATTACCATTGAACTCGTGCATGTGTAATAGGCCTGACAGGATAGGGTCTGGTGAGACTGTGTATGTGAGGCAGAGGTCACCTTTTAATCTGTATGGTACCAAAAAGATGGACAAATCTTTGAAACTGCATAGTTTTCATGATATTGGTCTTGGATTATTTTTTGTAGTGAGAAAGCATTATGTTCATCAAGCGTTTGGCCAGGTACCTACTGAAAGGGACACTATTTGATGAGTCAGCCTAATGAGAGCAGAGTACAGTGGAATTATTGCATCCTTGGCCCTGGATGTCATACCTTTAGATATGAGTTGTGTACTGAAAAAAGACTTCCTCACAATAGTGAAAAAGTGGTGACCAAAGGACAGTTAGTTGTCAGCATAGGTTCTCGGATGCCTAACTACAAAGATGATGCCATGATACAAACAAAAGATGACTTTAATAATTGGCTTAGTTTTTGGTGTCATTCTAAGGGGATGCAATATTTATCAGCAGACCACGCTGCTTTGCCAGGGATGGTCTACACCTCTCCCCTTTAGGCTTTTGAATATTAACTAAAACATTGCCCTCCCCCATAGTGGCTTTTTAGGCAATGCTAAACTGAAATTACTTCCGAGATAGCAAATCTAAACCAAGAAAATCTAAAGGTGTTAATGCTCAGCTTCTAAACAAACAAAAAAAAAATCCACTCTGTAGAAGCATGTCTTCACCCTAGAGAATGTGGATGTCTGTGGTCACTGAATCATGTTTTAAAGCCCCAGAGAGCACACTGACAGTGCAAGATTGTAATGCCTTCCATACATTTAGACCAGCTACTATACAGACAGGGATTAAAGGTGGAGGTATCTCAATTTACATAAAAAATAAATGCACCCAAAAGTTGATCAAAAAGGACAACGCACTTGAGCTTCTCCATGTTCAAATCATTATAGGCAAAGTCCTATACCACTTCCTTACAAGCTTTATGTAAACATATTAGAAACACTCCCCATCCTACCCAATAACCATATTCATGGGTGAATTTAATTTACCCTGTGACATCCCTTCTCTGGGCCAGTAATCAAGGAGCCAGAATTCTCACCACTGACTCTGTTGAGGGACGTTCAGCTGGAACAAAGCTAGATGCACACAGTATTTCCAGATGCAGCTCTCTGCAACAAGCACAATTTCCCTTAACAGCACACATGGAACACATTGAGTTTGGGGTCTGGGTTTCCCTCTCTCTAGGCCCCCAATAAAACTCCCCACTGCAGCTATAGAGTTGAGTCCTCATCTGAGTGTCCCAGGCCAAGTTCTCCACCACCCTCTCGGTGAAACCAGTGCTCTGTGTGTCTGCTCCAAGTAGCTGACGCACACACTAAGATTTGATTTTTCACACATACATGCATCTGGGAAAGGCTGGCACAGATTTACTAACTATGCCCCTCTACCCAGAATATAAGGTAGATGCTGTCACCGGGACATTCCAAAGCCAGCTACCCTAAGGCTATAACCAGGGGTATCCAATTATACTGAGTAAAATTAATAGTAATACAAGTGACAGTGTTTGAGCAAGGCTTTCAGGGGTGGCCACAGCATCACCAAATAAATATAAGTACTCTCAAAGGTTAAAACATTCTCTAAAAGACCAGCCACAATGAAAAAGTTTAAATATATTTAATAATAAATAATAAAAGAGCATAAAAAGCTAAATATCTATTTACAATAAACACCAGAGTTTTAAGTCATAGGAAATATTAAAATAACACAGATGAATAGATTCATACAGATACAGACAAACAGAACTTGACTAATCTCACTATATTTTCCAGACTGATCTAAAGAATTACTCTTCCCTAGTTCATTTAATAGAGCAAGGCAAGATAATGTAGATGAGGGGTCCGTCTTTTTTGTCATGTTTCAAAAACAGACTGCTCTCTAAGACTTCCATCTCATTTAGTATTAAAACACAATTTCAGTGCTGGATTACAGAAAGACATCTGGTCATCTGACTTGTTCCCATACTACCCCCCCTTTTACTAGAAATTGAACCAGTCTCACACGTGTGTTGCCATACATACAGATAGAGCTTTGCTAATATGTGTTATAGCATCTGGAATTCATAAAAACATTTTCAACCTCCCAGGTTGGCAATTAGTTCACTGCAAAGGATAATATAGCAGGTTTCATAGTCCTTGTTTTTACAGATATTTTGTCTCTGGCTGCAATAAGAACTGTAAGATACACTCTTTATGGCCTAAACCAGGTAAATTAATTACAAATTACTTTTCAAAGTAAGATGGACAGAGATTAACCTCTTCGCTTCCAGTATCTTCTGTTAAAATATTAATTTCAACAGTTGAAATACAGTGTGACAAATTGGTGCATTTCTTTTTCTGTCCAGCAGGACCCACTGTTGGCACATTTTTTTTAAAACAAGTAACTTTACAAAGACATTTTCAACACAAGCACCTGTACAAATCAGTTTGATATACAAATGACATAATTATTTACAAAACTCCAGCTAGCTATGCTGGCTTATTTTATACATCTTCTACCGGCATAACTGGCAGTACCTGACATCATCACAACCCCACTATTAATTGGGAATCATGTACAACACCAAGAGCACAGGCACAGAGATTCCTGGATTTTTTTTAAACACAAACATCCTGGACCAGATTGTCAGTACACCAACCAGGGATGCAGCCATACTGGATCTGACCCTTACTAATATGGGAGAGTGCTACACTCCCTCCCCCCATATAATACCTTCTCTAGTATGGTCAGACCTCAGAATGGTCTCCTTTGAAGTAAAAATAAAACCTGGAACCCCAGCTAACCCTGTAATATTCAGGAACTACTCTACGGCTAACTTCCTACTATTAAGTCATAATCTGGCAAAAGTTCAATCCCTCATAAACCCTGAGAACAATGCTGCCTACATGGAACTGTTTACAGAAATCCTATACAAGCATGTTAATAGCTGCATAGAGGTAGCTATAACCACCAGGAAGAAGTACAGAACTCACTCAAAAAAAAAAAAGCTGTCCTGGTGAAATTACAGAATTAGTAGGCTGTATAACGGAAGGAAGAAAATTGTGGCAAAAAATCAGGAAATGCAGTACACAGCCAGATAAAAGCACTCTCATCAAACTAAGCAAACAGCACAACAGGACAAATAGTCTACCAAAGAAAAATTTGAGGTAACTTTGGCCTCCCAGGCCAAGGACAACCACAAGCCATTCTTTAGGTATGTCCACAACCTCAAAGGCAATACACAATTGTGTGCAAAGCTCATTGTTAATGGCATTACCTGTACTGAGCAAGAAGATATAGCAAACCTACTGGACAACAGATTCATCTCCAACTTTACCCTTCTCTCCCCCTCAACCTTCCCTCAGGAAATACCAAGTATAACTCCCCCTGCTATAACTAGGAAACAGGTCCATAATGCTCTCCCCAAGGCCAAGACATCAATGGACCCAAACTATATCACAGGATACCTTCTATATAGCATGAAACATTACTTAATGAGACCATCTGGAATTGCTGTTTAACTGCTGCCTCCAAATGGGGTTCATGCCTCATGAATTGTGAGCAGCAACAGTCATCCTTCTGCAGACCATGGAAACTATAGATCCATAAGTCTCATTAGTCTCCTATGCAAAGCTATGGAAAGAATTATCATAGAAATGAACAGTACTGAAACAGGAAACCTCCGGACACTGGATCCAACCCAATTTAGTTTAGTCAAGGACAGGTCATGCCTACTCAACCTGGTGAACTTCTTTGAGAAGTTCAAGGCAGTGGATAAGGGCAAAATTGTTCATGCTGCCTACCTTGACCTGGCCAAGACATTTGCCGAAATACCCCACTCGGGCATTGTTAAAGTGAAGATGTTAGGTGCAAGCCCTTATGTGTTACCCAGTGGATTGCCAGCTGGCTGACAGGAACCAGGACGTTAGAATTGGGTAGTCCACCTCTACAAAGAGACCACTCACAAGCAGAGTCCCTCATGGATCAGTCCTGAGACTGTACATTTTTGACATTTACTTAGTCAAGAACAATGTCAGTGGCCTCTGGCTGACTATATTTGCAAACAGTTGCAAGTTAGGATCTGTCATTGAATTCCCCAGTGACACAAATGTTCTCCAGGAAAGGCTGACACAGACAAACAGCTGGTGTCAGAGCCATGGCCCAAAACTAAATGCATAATAGTATACTTTGGGAAGTCATCCAACCCTGGTAACTATCGTATTGACAACACACCCCTAAGAGTTGACCCAGTAGTCGGGGACTTGAGGTCACACACAGTAATCTGACCTTTGACCATGTGTCTATAGTAGTGAGGAAATCAGTCTGTGTTATACAACTTATAAACAAAGGTATGGAATCTAGGTCCAAGAAGTCCTTGTTCCACTGTATTCAGCATTTGTCAAACGTATCATTGAGTACAATGCTCCCTTTGGTATGTACCTAGCCAAGTGGATGGGGAACAGGAAATTCATCCTATACAGGCAGCCTGTAAATGGTTCATCTCCCCCTTGCTTACGTTTATCAAGGGTACCAGAGATTTGAGATGCATGGTTGGGTTTAAAAAGGCCCTAGTGGTCATTATCCTAGTAAGACACCTATGAATCCTCTAGCAAGACTCCACATGAGAAAAATCTGTATGGTCCTAACATTGGTATCCCTTGGCATTCCAGATTCCATTTTTGGGGGTTGGGAAAAGGGGGAAAATTTTTGATAGACCAAATTTATCAGAATTCACATCTTCCATTTTGCCTTCCAGCTCTAGCCTAGTCTGTAATAACAGGTGCATCAGATTTCACTTGGGGAGAAGTGTTATGAGGATAAAAGTGCAGGGTCTTTGGGGAAAGAGATGTCGCACTTAAAAATATTCTCAACTCTCCATCATCTATGGTCCCCAGATCAGACTTTGCTGCAGTAATGATATGGTACATAAGGAAAAGGGGGGGGGACTAGATAGTCTTTACAGACTAGCTATGGAGCCTGTATAGCTTTTCAGCACAGTCTCACTCCACAAACATCTTGCACACCATCAGAGAAAAATTGTGTGGCAGACCTGCTGTGTAAGACCCAGGACAAACCCTTGCGAATGGAAATTGAATAAGAGGATCTTGTAGGAATTCATCTATCTGTGGGGAACAACTCATACAGATCTTTCCACCTCCACTCACAGCGTTCAGTTGGCAAAATTCTGCTCCAGGGCTCCACGCAAAAAAGGCACAGAAGATGGATGCTTTTTCTTTTCCTTGGATAGAGCTGTCCCTGTATGCTTTTTCACCCTTTCCACTTATATCTAGGGTAATTTTGAAGATTTAAAAGGTTTCTCCAAAGATCATTGTGGCGACTCCCTTCTGGCTCAGGCAACAGTGGTCTTCCTCCTTTTGAAAATGGCAGGGACAATTACCACAAGTTTCCTCACAAAAACTGCACCTGCTTGCACAAGGCAATGTGTTTGATACATCCCAACCACAGTTAACTGCAACTGTTTGGATGATAGAGTCTTAATACCTTTTAGGCACCTATTTTCTGAGACATAAAGCATGTATTAAAGGAGGCAAGAAAAACTACTATTAGAAAGTCATATATTAGTAAATGTATTTATTTATTTATTTTTTCTTTTTTTTTTACTGGGGTAGTCCGACTGGGTGGGTAACCCATTTTCAGTGTGTGTGGGGGGGGGGGGGGCTGGTAGTTGCAGTGAGAACATAATCTAAGAAACAAGCATATGATGATACAAAGTAACCCCACAGAGAATACATAATATAAGAAAATACAAACTTAAGTTGTGACAATCAAAAAAGTCCCATAAGTTACAAATACATATGCAATATAAGAAAAAAATATGGACATGTTTAGAATCAACATTAGCTTCTATGGTTGATCATAAATGTGTTGAGAAACATCATACTATTTGAGAAACATGAATAAAGTTAATTAAATCTTAATTAAATTAAGGCTTTATAACTGGTGCCAAGACAGGAACAGAACTCTCTCAGGGCTAGTGTTTCTCTGGTTCTGCATTTTTTGAGAGTTACAATCCTCTGGGCTGTCTGACTCCTCCATCAAGATTCATTTGTTGGTCATTTCAGCAGGACTGCCTACAGATCCCCCTCTTTCAGTACAATCTCATGGGAAAATCCTTTTGAAAAAGGTGTTGAATACCAAATCTCCTAGAAAATGGATAGCTTATCCTTAAAAGATCTTGATTTTTGTGATGTAAAAAAAACTTTTGCTTCATTTGAACTGGCTGCTTAGACTGACTTGAGGTTCTTAACATGGAAAACAGTGTCGCTGATTGCTCTGAACTCTGCAAGAAGAGCATCTGAATTGCAACTTGCAAGCTCTCATCAGCCTTATCTCATTTTCCACAAATATAGGGTTTCCTCGAGAACTAATCCCTCACTTTAAATCCTTGTCCTACTCTTGGCTGCTGTGTGTCCTGGGCTCCAGCGTTCTTAACTATTCTAGTTAACCTGCCTGTCCAGAATTAGAGTTGGAGAACCTGCCCCACCTGATGACCGCAAATCCTTAATTTAAAAATAATACCTGCTGTCTCTTCCTAAGTTAAGGAATAGAGGCTAACTTCTCCCTGATCTCATCCCCTCAAGGATACAAGAAACTAGTTAACCTGCCTGTCCAGAATTAGAGTGGGAGAACCTGCCCCATCTAATGACAGTGAATCCTTAATTTAAAAATAATACCTGCTGTCTCTTCCTAAGTTAAGGAAGAGAAGAGGGTAACTTCTCCCTGAACTCATCCCCTCAAGGATACAAGAAAGTATGTTTTTGCTCTATGCCAAATTATTTCCTTAAAACTATAGTGTAAAGTACCCTTTCTTACCAGAATAGCCAGCAGCCATACTCCTCTCTGCTTCTCTACCTCCATCCCTTCCCCCCAGTAACCTCTGCACTTGACTGCACTATCTTCCCTCCCTTCCTCCTAGATCCCCTTTTCCCCCTCTCTAACACCTATTGTACCTGTATAGCTTTTGTCCACTAGATGGCACCCTTCTCTTGATACTATCACCTACTGAGTCATACTTGAATTTCTCAGGAAACTATTTTTACCTAACTGTTTTTTTTTTAAGTCCCACTCTACCCCCTCTTTTTTTCTCTATAACTCACATACCTCCTCATTCTACCATTTTACTCCATTACCACCTTAACCTTCCTCTAGCCACACTTACCTTAGCAGTCAGCATTTCTCTGATTGTTTTCACAAGATTGTTTCTTTATCATTCCCTTGGCTCTTCCCGCTCTGTTTGCCCTGCGGGCTCACTCTGCTGCCCTACTCTACCCCCAAATCCCACCCACCCCAGTGCATCTAGCCTTATACCTCTCTAGCCACTCCCACTTTCCCGTCATCCAATCCTAGCCCACAACTCGTTAAGGTACTGCACCTTACTACATCCCTCCTCCCTCTTCTTCATATATTCTCTACCCAATCCCATCCCACACTAAACACATTCTATCTTACTACTCCCCTTCCTCTTAATTTTATACTCCTACCTACTTACTCTCCTCCCTCAGCTTCCTCAGCATAATGCCTATTTCTCTCCTATCAACTCAACACCCTACTCCTCTTCTTAGTTCTGCCCTTCCTTTTCCTTCCTTTTATCCTAACTGCCTATGAACATCTTAGCTACTCCAACTTCCAGCATGCCACAAAAGACACTTCCCTACCATCCCCATTAGGCACCCTAAAAACACAGCAACATCACATCCACAACTATCTATCTCTTCCCAAAGTATCAGAGTCATCCACATTAGCTATAAACACCAACAATCCAAAATAGCACATAACATATTGAATCTTAATTCACACATATAGATGGCACCTTCACCTCCTACTTGATGGTGACATCCATCCTAATCCTGGCCCTACCACTAATAGTCCTGCTAACCTAGGAAGGCCTTCTCCCTCTTCCACTCACACTCCTACAAGGCCTCCAAACTCCCTCTTCATTGTTCACTTAAATATACAAAGTGTCAATAATAAAGTGACTGATACCCTACTGGATATACATGACTTCAACATTCTTTGTCTAACCGAAACATGGTTAAAACCAATAACACAAGATAATGAAATTATCCCTCCAGGATATAGTATTTTAAGAAGAAATCGCATGAACAAAAAGGGTGGTGGCGTAGCCTTATTATACAGAGCAAACCTCCAATTTACTCAACTTAATCCTCACCCACCTTGTGATATCAATAATGAAATTCTTATCACTAAGCTACAATTAAATACTTGCAAGTCCATCTACATTATATGCTCATATCTTCCTCCAGGTAACATCACCTCCCTCAAAAATATCCTTAGTTGGCTGTCTACTAACTATCCACAAGAAAACATCATCCTAGGTGACTAACATAGACGGGAATACCTGTAACTCCAATAATCCATCTATCCACATTAACCTTCATGGCTTCTCCCAAACAATCACGTCGCCTACTCATATACATAAACCTACCAACAAAGAAACCACTCTTGACTGGATCCTAATAAATACTCTACCCACAACATATATGGCTGGTATATCCTCCCTTCTGACATCAGTGATCACTCTCTTACTTATATAATTCGACAAAATAATAATATTCCCAGCCCCATAACTCTTAGAACTACTCGTTACAATAAACATTTCAACCCAGAACACTTCCAGAATGAACTTGGTGTATGCAACTGGTCACCCCTAAAACATCTCCAACTAGATGAAGCAGTTGCATACTTCAGTACTAAGTTCCTTGAAATCTTGGACCACCATGCCCCTTCTCGTACTATTAGAAACAGTAACCAAAACTGGTCCATGGCTCACAAAGGAATCTAAGCAAAAGATGCTACTAAGAAACAAATTTTGGGCCAAATGGCGTACCTCCAAAGACCCATCTGATCATCTAAAATTTAAACAGCTTAGAAACTCGACTAAGGCATCAATACTTCAGGACAAAAAAAACTTTTACTTTCACCTTCAACAATTCAATCAACAAAACCCACAGAAATTCTGGTCAGGTATCAATAGGCTCCTACATCCAGGCAACTCTAGAACACCTACTCCATCTTGTGGTACACAACACACTCCCAAACAAATTGCAGAGTCCTCCAACACCTTCTTTACTGAAACTATCCAGTCTCAACTAACTCTTTACCTCCTGTATCCCCTAATCTGCCTTCCTCCATAAATAACTCACCACCCACTTTCCAACTCCAACCTATGCCTACATCCCTGATCTGTACCCTCCTTCAGAAACTTAAATCCTCTACCCCCTCTGCTGACCGATTACCTGCTAAGTATCTTCAAATAGTGGCTAAAGTTATTGCATACCCTATCTCTATCCTAATCAATAGGTTCATAGGTTTATACTAGGCTAACTGCCCTAGGGCATTTATAAGCCTAGCCCAAAGTTATGTGGCTTACGCCGTCCCTTATGTTAGAAATACTGTGCCCATTAGTTTGTTGTGCCTCTGTCCAGTAGTGACACAGAGATGATTCCCGGGGTAAACCTATGATCTCCCATCCACCGGTCAAGATTTCTCTTGAACAGAGTCAGCGAGGTGCTCTGCCTCACATGGACTGGGATTTTATTCCACAGCATGGGGAGTCTCTGGGTGATAAATCTATCCCTCCAGCACGTCCTATTTATATCCGTGCTAAGGTTTAAGTCTCTTGCTCTAGTGATTTTGGTGGATTTGGATTTTTTGAGGTGGAGCATGTCCATTAATTCCGGGTTGGTCATGGCCTTGTATGTCAGGCACAGGTCACCTCTGAGCAGATGGTATGCAACTGAATAGAGTTGGAGTTTCTTCAGTCTGGCAGCATATGACAGGTTTTGGAGTCCCTTTATCCTTTTGGTGAGGAACTTTTGGGGTCTCTCCAATTGCTGCAGGTGTCGGGTGAGATACATCCCGAATGGGGCACTGTACTCGATCATTGGTCTGATAAGTGAAGAGTACAGGGGAACAATGACCTCACTTGATCTGGATGTGAATCCCTTCATGATCAGGTGGGCAATGTAGAATGTCTTTCGAACCACTTTAGCAACGTGAGTGTCAAACGAGAGGCCACTGTCAACCTGGGTCCCCAGGTCCCTGATAACCTCTTCTGTGCTTAGTGGGTTGCCACCTATATGGTAGCTTGGGGTTACCTTGTTTTTCCCGAAGGGTATGACTATACACTTTTTTGCGTTTAACTTCAGGCCATGGCTCTGGCACCAGCTATCAGTTTCCGTGAGACCCCTCTGAAGGATGTCTGTGTCCGATGTACTATCCACTATGGCACCCAGTTTGCAGTCATCCGCAAACTTTGTCAGCCATAGTCCTCCTATGTTTGCCTGTACTTCTGAGAAGTAGATGCAGAACAATAGGGGGCCAAGAACTGAGCCCTGTGGGACTCCACTTGTAACCGGCTTGGAGTCTGACATGGCTCCAGCAACTCTAACCCTGTGGGTTCTGTCCTTTAGCCAGTTTGCAACCCATCTTGTGACATATGGGTTTACATTTAAGCTGGTAAGTTTTTCTATAATACCCAAGTGGGGTATTGTGTCGAAAGCTTTTGCAAGGTCAAGGTAGGCTGTATGGACTGCCTTTCCCTCATCAATGGCCTTGGTGACTGTTTCGAAGAAGTCGACCAAGTTCAAAAGGCAAGATCTGCCCTTGACAAAGCCAAACTGGGTTGGGTCCAAGGTCTGCAAGTCCCCTATGTCCTTGTTTATGAGTTCCATTATGATCCTCTCCATAGCTTTGCAGACCAGGCTTGTTAAGCTTATGGGGCGGTAATTACCAGGGTCCGTGAGGCACCGCCTTTGTGGAGTGGGACCACAGTTGCCGTCACGCCACTCCTTGGGCACATATCCTGTGGTGAGGCTAAGATTAAACAGCTGCCTTATGCGGGTTCAGTTCTTCATTGAGTTCATGTAGCACACAGCCGGGGACCCCATCCGGTCCCATTGATGCTGTGTTTTTAGCTTTAGAGAGAGCAGCTTTCACCTGCGCATTTGAGATGTCTGGGAGGCTACACTCAGTTGGGATAGTTATCTCTCCTTTTGGGGGGGGGTGAAGTTTGCGCTGAACCTGTCTGCCAGTATGTTGGCAATGTCTGTGGGTTCAGTGATTTTTGTATCATTTTGGACTAATTCTGAGCATATCTGGGAGTTTCCACCCAGGTTTCTGACATAGCTGAAGAAGGCCTTATGATTGTCTTTTGAATCTATGGCAATTTTTCTGTCAAAGATGGCCTTGGATGATTTTATGAGGGATTGTAGTTTCTTGCTAGTGCTGATCAAAGATGCCTTCCCTTTTTGGGATTTTGCTCTATCATGTAATAGCTTTCTCCTCTTATTGTAAAGTTTGTTTATGGCTGGGGTCCACCAGACTGGACGTTTGCCCTTGGTGGAAAGAGTCTTGGTTTTATTTGGGATTGCCTGATCCATGCAGTCCTGAAGGTGTTCATAGAAGGCATTTGTAAGGGCTTCCGCAGCTTGGGTTGTGGTTTCCATTAGCTCGGTGGCCTTGAAGGATACCACACCTGTCTTGAGTAGTGTGAAGTTTGCTTTAGAGAAGTTCTTCACTGTGGTCTTTTTTGTTTGGGGTGGGGGCAGGATGTGGATTTCTAGTGAGATTAGTTTATGATCTGATCTCACCAATGAGGGATATACTTCCGGTGTGGAGCATTTTGTCCCCATGTTCGTGATGATGAGATCTAGTATATTTTCTCCTCTTGTGGGGACGGTGACTAGTTGTTCCATGGCATTTGAATTTATGAACTCCAGGAACCTTTGGGCTAGAAAGTTTGGGCTTGAGTAATGTTCCCAGTCTATATTTGGGTAGTTGAAGTCACCCAATATGATGGTGTTTGGTGATACATTTATACCCTCCAGTGTCTTCAGGAAGGCTGTGTGGGTTTCCTGAGTTTGAGAGGGTGGCCTGTAGCATGCTACAAATTGTAGAGCAGTTTTGCCTATGGTTAATTGCACCTGGATGGTTTCCGATGCTTCGCGTAGCCACCAACCTGGAGGTGTGGGTATCCTTGATGAATATGGATACACCCTCCTTTTGTGGTGTGGTCTGGGTTTTGGGGCCGAACGCATGATATGAGATGAAACCTGATAGTGCCGGGTGCTCTCAGGAGCCTTGAACCAGGTTTCAGTCACAGCACAGACATCGATGTTCTCCATACTGAGAAGGGCCTCGAGTGCGTGCATTTTGAGATTTAGACTTCTGGCATTGAGCAGCATTACCCTTAGTTTCTTCACGTTTTTGTTTTCTAGGGTGGTAGGTTTAGAATTTGAGCCTTGCCTAAAAAGGCACTATGGGGTGGCAAGAGCCTTAGCCAATATCCAGAATCCCAGGGGTGACAGGTGCAAGCCATCCCTTGCGAAGCAGCGTGGCTTGTCAAGCATGTCATCCCAGGCAGACAGGCACTGGATCCCCTTTGAATGACACCAGAAATTAAGCCAATTGTTAAAGCTGATCATCTTGTCACTATATTGTGGCATCATTCTTGGTGAAGGAAGGATACTGCTCAGGGTCAGGGTCATACCTGCCTGGGCTACATAATCAGAGAGCTCCTCTATGTCTCTTTTCATGTAGTCCAGGGAGGTACGTCTCAGGTCGTTCACACCAGCATGGACAATGACTGTGTCATACTTGTACTTGCCGTGGAGTGACCTGAGTGCTTGTGTTATGTGGCGGATTCTAGTGCCCGATAGGCAGCTTACCGTGACCTTCTCCTTGTTCAGCCTGGTGAGTGGGACGTCAGTGTGTCTGACTATGGAGTCACCTATGACAAGTATGTTTGGTGTTGTATTTGGCCTTAAGGGCAGTGACTGCTTTGCACACTGATTTTGTTGTTTATGTGTTGTTTGTGTGGTGTATTGAGTTTGCAGTTGCTTGGGTGTCTGCTTTGGAGGCCTCTGCTGTTTAGGTAAATTTTTACTCAGAGCCTCCGAGTATGTCTTAGTGTGTTTATGTGTTTGATTCAGTGGTGTGGTTGAGTTATGTGAGACTGGTATTGTGGTGTGTGTAGTTGCCTTCTCCTCCTGCCTGGTCTTGCCAGTCCTGAGTTGAGAGAGCTCAGCCTCCAGTTTGGCTAAATAGCTGCATCTCTCGCAAGTGTTAGTGTTACGTGGGAGGAGGAGAGGGTTGTCCGTGTACATGAGGCAATTGTAACATTGTCTCAGAATTCCCAGATTCACCAACTGGGCAGGAGAGGATGCCAGCATCTGACCCTTCGACATGCTAGAAAGATTTATGAGTTGGTATGAGACATCTGAGTAGGTAGGATGAGACAGAATAGAACCATTACTGAAGGCACCATCCCTACCATCTGGAAAGTCTCTCATATAATCCCCCTACACAAAGGTGGTAACTCAATTGAACTTTCCAACTATCGTCCAATTGCCCTTCTCTCTCCCATAGCTAAAATTATGGAAAAAAGATGTTATGTACTCACCATAACGTTCCATCTGAGTAGTTAACTTCATTTGTCAGCAACCTGTGGGTATCGGATCTGACATGGATCTGAGCCGGCAGCGTTCCAAGCTAGAGATCCGAGCTCCAAGCTCCTCCCCCTTACCCATAACACCCTGCAACCTCCTTCCATTCCTCAGATCACATTTGCCCACTTATATAACCTCACAACCACAAACAACCTGAAGAATCCTAACCTAAGGATTAGCAAAGAGCCTGATAACCATCCTAGGGTCCAGGTAATCAAAGAACCAGGTTAGGGGGAAGGATGGAGGGTAGGTTGCTGACAAATGAAGTTACCTACTCAGATAAAATGTTATGGTGAGTACATAACTTCTTTATCTGAAGTAGTTAACTTCATTTGATCATCAACTTGTGGGACAGAGTCCCCAGCTACCACAAAACTTGGGAGGTCCTCAAGGAAGGATATTCCGGAGCACTGCAGAGCCAAAAGCTGCCATTCCTCTGGACACTAAATCCAATTTATAGTGGGAGATAAAGGTATGGAGGATGCCCAAGTAGCCACAGAGCAAATGTCATCCAAGGAAACTCTAGACCAGAATGCAGCAGATGTAGCCATAGAGCGAGTAGAATGAGCATGAACCTCTATAGGCTCTGGTAGGCCAGATAGTTTGTATGTAAGCAGAATGCAATTAGAAATCCATCTGGCCAGAGTCACGCTTGATACTGGCTTACCCAAGAAGGGTTTTGCAAAGGAAACAAAAAGCTGATCAGACTTGCGGAAGGCAGCTGTTATGTGTAAAATAAAAGCATAACTGCCTATGAACGTCTAACAAATGAAGTTTGCACTCCCCTTTGTTTTGATAGGGAAAAAAACTGGGCAATTAATGGACTGATTGATGTTCGCCTCGGAGGCCACTTTTGGTAGGAAAGATGGGTTAGTCCTGAGAGAGACCCTGTCCTTATGGAACATGAGGTAAGGAGGCTTAATACAGAGGGCTTTGCAGCTCCGACACCCTTCTAGCTGAGGTAATAGCTACCAAAAAAGCAGTTTTCCAAAACAAGAATTTCAAATCAATAGAAGCTGCAGGTTCAAATGGAGGTCCAGTCAGAGCTTGAAGGACCAAAGTTAGATCCCATGGAGGGGCGGAATTCCTGACAGGAGGTCTCAAGAGAACATAACCTTCAGAAAGGTCTTACAAATCTTGGTGGAAGCGAGGGGATTAAGATTGTCTCCAATGTGAAAATGGGAGATGGCAGCCATTTGAACCTTTACAGTAGAAGAACTGGCCCCTTGCTGAAAAATATGAGATAGAAAATCTAGCACTGCTGGAATGGGAGCAGTGAAAAGGTCCAAATTTCTATGAGATGCCCAAATGGAGAACCGCTTCCATTTACTATTGTAAACCTTCCTGGTAGAAGGCTTATGCGCCACTACCAGGATAGATCTAACTGCAGGAGAGATACCGGAGTCCTGGTGACTAATGGAACTGGATCAACCAAGCTGAGAGCTTGAGATCGTCCAGATTTGGGGGTTTCAATCCCGAAGGATGAGATATCAGATCCAGGATGGGATCCAAGAGAGGAGCTATGAGATGAGACCTTAGGCATGGGAACCAGGCTTGACAAGGGCAGAATGGGGCTATGAAGATAATCTTGTTCCCCAACCGATGAGCCTTCTGTAAGAATTGTGTCATCAATGGGAGAGGAGGATAAGCATAAAGAAGACTTGGTGGCCAGGCATGGACTAGAGCATCTCTGGGGCTTTCCCCTGGCAGGGGGATTAAAACAAAAAAACTCGCTGCACTTCACATTGGAAGGTGACGCGAAGAGATCGCAGCAAGGCTGACCCCACTTGCGGAAGACCTGTTTCGCTACTGTAGGATTCAGAGACCATTCGTAGGGTGAGAGGATAGTTCGACTCAGTTTATCCACTAGAATGTTGGACTGACCTGGAATGTGCGTTGCTAACAGAAAACGGTTGGATATCGCCCAATCCCAAACTCTCATGGCCTCTTGACAAAGAGGATAAGACCTGGTTCCCCCCTGTCTATTGATGTATCAGACCACTGACATATTGTCTGACTGAATTGTAATAGTCCTTGGAGGGAGAAAGGCATGAAGGGCTTGCAACGCTAGAAGTACCACCCTCATCTCCAGAACATTTATATGCAGAATGGTCTCTGTCTGAATCCACATACCTTGGACAGTCCTCCCCACGTAGTGCCTCCCATGGCGGGAAGCATCCGTGGTCACCGTGGCTTGGGGTTGCAGCATAACAAATGGTCGTCCTTGCCGACGTTCTTGAGATCGGAGCCACCACATGAGGGAGTTTCTGCAAACTCTGCTGATAGGAATTGGTAAGTCCAATGGGTGGTGAAGAATGGACCACTGAACCTGCACAGTCCACTGGAGAACCCTCATGTGCAAGCGAGCTAAGGGCACAAGATTGATTGCTGCTGCCATGGACCCTAAAGCTCTCAGGACTAACTCCGCTGATGGGGCAGGTGACTGAAGAAGGGCTAAAACATGTAAGGTCAAACTGTGAAATCTGTCTGATGTCAAGAAGGCCTTGGTCTGAAGCGTGTCTATTCTGGCCCCTATGAACTCCAAGACTTGAACTGGTTGAGGGATGACTTCCTGAGATTTATGGTTATCCCTAATTGGGATGCTAGAAGTAGGAAGGAATCCCTGGCTAAGCAGAGTAGATGCCTGGTGGGAGCCAGTCATCTAGGTAAGGAAAAACTTGTATTCCTTGGAGTCTCAGGTGGGCTGCTACAACTGCCATGACATTGGTGAACACCTTGGGGGCTGTGGTGAGGCCGAAGGGTAGGACCCTGAACTGCTAATGACTGGCCCCTAGCCAGAAGAGGAGGAACCTCCTGGATCGCCTGTCCCTGAGAATGTGATAGCACGTATCCTTGAGGTCTATGGAGCACATCCAGTCCTTCTCCTGCAAAAGGGGCAGGATGGATTGGAGCGTGACCATCCGGAATTTCTCCCTGGCAATGAAGAGGTTCATTGTTGAAAGGTCGAGAATCGACCTTGAAGTCCCCTGTCTTTGGCACCAGAAAGAACCTAGAGTAATTGCCTAATCCAGACTGGCCTGGGTGGACGTGCTGGATGTTCTTTTTTCTAGCAGCTTTTTTACCTCCAAAGTTGCAGCCTCCCTCTGACTGGGTGGTACATCGGGGAGGAGCCTCAACTGAGGAGGTAGGTTTATGAATGGAATTGAGTAACCTCTGGATATTATTCGAAGCACCCAGCGATCTGTTGTGATGGACTCCCATTGAACCAGGTGCTTCGAAAAATGCCCCCCTGACTGCCTCAGAGAAGAGCAGTCAGGCAACCCCTCAGGGCTGCTGCATGAGTCGGTCAGAAAAAGGTTCCAGAGACCGAAAATTTGTGCCCCCCCTTTGCCTCTGGGCCGGCGTCCACCTTGTCCCCCTCTGCCTCTGAAGGACGAAGGGTCCGGAGTGTAATGGGACTGCTGACATTTCCACAACCACATCATCTTTTGTCCTCACTGGTTCCTGGAAAAGGACCTTTGAGGAGCCAAGAAGTGGATTCCGATGGCAGACAGCGTCTTTCCATCTTTCTCGATCTGAACCAATGTGTCACGGACGGTCTTCCTGAACAGGGTAGAACCGAAGGGTGTGTTCACGAAGGACGGCTTGAAAGGTTCCAAAAAGTCAAAAAGCCGAAGCCAGGTGTGATGCCTTAAGGCGATGCCGGATCCGCTGGCTCTAGCAGCCCCTTCCATGGCATGGGAAACTAGCTGCATAGACATGTTAGAAACAGATTTCAGAGTGGCCATGTGAGCCGAGAAAGTCCGTTTATACTCAGCCGACACATGGACTCAGGGGGAGACTCAGCGTATTCTTTCACCAGATCCTGCTGAAGTCTAATTACAAGGGCCAAATAATTCAGCGCCCTTATGGAAAAGGTAGCCGAAGCAAACATCTACTTCCCAATGCAATCCATCGTCCAAGACTCCTTATCAGGAGGATGGACCGAGGAACTATCCTGGGCAAGTTCCTTCTTGGTGGCTGCTGCCACCACCATGGCATCTGTTGGGGAACCCTTACTCCACGCCGTCTTATCCACCGGGAGACTAAGAATCCTATCTGGCCTCCTGGGGATTGGCTCTACAGTGTCCGGTTCCTTCCATGCCCTGGTAGTGATGAGGTCAACCAGGGGGTGGACTGGAGGGGACAACCAAAAGGTAGACAGGCCTGCGAATGCCTCCAGGAACACAGACTCATCCGAGGAAAATTTTTGGGCTGACCACCCCCCCTGTTGGCAAAGCATTTCCATAATGTCTCCAAAGGAGACATCCTTGGGGGTGACCTGGGGCAACCTTCCCCTTCCTCCAAATCGGTGTCCTCCATGAGGGACTCGGGGGAGTCCAAGTGCTTCCTCTTACACTTATGTTTGTGACGGACCTCCTCGATGGGGCTGTCCAAGGAGGGCTCACCAACAGGGTCATGTTCCACCAGTGGAACAGGCTGGGGGGTCAATGCAAGCTGTCCCTGGGACTAGACAATGGAAGACAAGCCCAGCTGCAAGGGAGTGGGGGCAGATCCCAAAGAAAGAGTCGGGGGTCTCGAACCTCTCGAGAGAACCCTCTCCACCATGTTGAAAGCAGAGGGTGAACCAATCTCTCTGGGCTCTATGGTTAACCACCTCGGATCCGGCATGGGGATCGGCAGAGCCGAAGCGCTCGTACCTGTGAGGGAAGTATGCTCCGATCGAAATGGAGCCGAAGACACACTGGCCCCCTCAGATCCAATGCACGGCTCACGGCCCTGAGAGCTCGGATCAGAGAAAGGATCCGACAAACTCGAGGGCACGGCTGGCATCGAGGTAGCAATAACCATCGGCGCCGACTCCCTGACTCCTCGGATCTGAAGGCTCCGAAACCAAATAGTGGATCGCAGAAGGAGCTATCGGGGTAAAAAGTGGGGCTGAACTCCCCCCCCCCAGGAGGGGAGGGAGGGAGCAACACTCCCATCTGCAGTTGGGTTTGGAGAAAGTGACACATCATCCGGTCCATATCGGCATCAGAGATGCTACGGGTCGACCTAGAAGAGGCTGCCGAAGCCGGCCGGGAGGGCCACCGCGATGACCTAGAAGATGGTTGGGCCTCCTCCTCCGGCTCCAGGGAAAAACATGGAGAACAGAGCCAAGGGGAGGAAGGTCTGGAGACCTTCTGGGGGGAAGAGAGCAGTTTAGCAGGCGGGGCTGAGTTGGCCCACCGCTTGTGGCTTCTGTGCCTCTCTTTCTCTCTCTCTCTTTCTTCCTCTCCTCTTTTTTTGAGTTCTTTTCTCCCTGGGAAGAAGTGGGAGGTTGAGTCCCAGCCAGGGGGGAGGGGGAACAGCAGGCTGAGCAGTCGCAGCCATGGCTGTAGCCACCAAGGGAGCGGAGGAAGAAGCCGACTCCGCGGGTCGGAGACCCGCCAGAATCAGCTTATTCCTCCTATCCCTCAGGGCCCGGGGTTAAAAGCTGCACAAATTTGGCAGCCCAAGGTCAGATGTGGAACCCCCAGGCAGAGGAAGCACTGAGTGTGGCCATACGCTGGGGATAGCTTATAGCCACACTCAGTGCACTTAGAGAAAATGGCCTTTGGGGCCTCGGCCATGATTTCAAACTGAAACACACACACACACTCACACACACCCCTAAGGGAAGGGAGAGACCTACTAGAATTAAACTATGAGGGAACTCAGGGGTTTAAACTATAAACTATACTAATCACACACTCAAACACTAAGATATAATTCAAAAAACCACTTACTAATCGCCTAAACGCTAGGAGCTTGAGAAACTCGTGCTTGACAAAGCCGCTGCAAACGAGATCTGAGGATTGGAAGGAGGTCGCAGGGTGTTATGGGTAAGGGAGAGGAGCTTGGAGCTCGGATCTCTAGCTTGGAAAGCTGCCGGCTCGGATCCATGTCAGATCCGATACCCACAGGGTGATGATCAAATGAAGTTAACTACTTCAAATAATGTATTCACCAGCAACTTCTAGACCACCTTCTCCATAATAACCTTTTATAACTAGCTCTCAACATGGCTTTTGACCTTTCCATAGCACCACCACTGCCCTACTATAATTTTCTGACCATCAACTACTACTGAATATACTTAAGTCCCTTTCCCTCAATACTCAAGCCCTACAGTGGTTCAAGTCCTACCTAGACAACAGGCTACAGTCAGTGTTTTGGGACAATACTCTATCCACCGTCCTTCCTGTCTCCCTTGGTGTACCCCAAGGTTCTATTTTGAGTCCTCTTCTATTCTGTATATTTATAGACGATCTATTAGTATCCCCCATGCTATATCCATACAATATGCAGATGACACCACACTAATATCCTCAGCTACAGATCCTTCAGAACTGCAGTCCCTCACCCAAAATGTCTTTGTGCATGTAGAGGAATGTTTTTTTTTTACAGCGTTGTCTCCTCCTTAACCCTAAAAAGACTAAACTACTACTGTTTACTCCCACACAAAAATCCTCCCCACTTCAATATTAAATCTAAAAATGGTGCAGTTATATCCCCTGATACTAACACTAAACTCTTAGGAGTGACTGTCGACCATAACCTCAACTATGACACTCACGTCAATACCACAATAAAATCAGTTAACTGAAAACTAGGCTCCTCTACAGAATTAAACCCTTCCTTACTCCCAATGCCAGAACTGCCATTGCCCACACCCACCTAATCTCAACACTCTTATATGTCTCTCCTATATATACAAACCTATCTAAACCTCAACAAGCTGGCAACCTCTTACAACAATATTGTCAGATTTGCTACCAGCTCCCCATTTACAACTCACCACTGCCTAAATCTTAATCAACTGGGTTGGCTAGAATTCCAAAATCAAATTCTTTCACCAACTGGTTATTTCCCACAAAATCATGTATTATCCAGGCAATATACCAATTCTCACAAGTCTAATCAGCCCATATAAAAATCTAACAAACCTGCACTCTGCAAACAAACTACTCACAACTACCCAAAAGCCTAACAATAAAGCAGGAGAATCCCTTTTCTCTAACACTGTGGGGAAAAGCTGGAACCTACTTCCTAGTGCAGTCACATCTCTTTCTTATATTTCTCTGTTTAAAAAGAAACTCAAGTCATACCTTACAACCCACTGACTATGTCCCTGTACTAACCCCGACTAGAGTATCTCTTACTGTTACCCTAGGCTACTACCATTTACATCTCTCTTCACAGCCACTTAAGGCCCCTACACTAGACATTCTCTTATTGCAACTAGGAACAACTGAATTGGCCTTCTTTCTGACTTATCTTTACTCACTACCCTCATACTAATTCTTCCTATTCTGTTATTATCTGGCCTGTTCCTGTTTATTACTTTCCTTTGGTATCTACCCACCTTTCTAAATCCTCTCTATTTTCTTCTCCTTGCACTCAAGAAAAAAAAATGGAATGGAACACCTGTTATCGTTTTACAAGTATCCTGTAATTATAGTTTACTGCTCTGTTTTTATGCATGTCTTTGTATCCTGTAATTATAGTTTACTGCTCTGTTTTTGTGCATGTCTTTTTATGGAGCTTTTCTCCCCGGGCCTCTACTGAAAATGGACATATAGCCAGTTGGACTAGCCCGGTCAACAAATGTAAAATAAATTTATGCCTAAAGTGGTATCCAAGTTTATTTTGAGTCAAGCTATTGATCTCCTTGTTTTCTTTCCAGAACTTAAAAGCAAGGGAGAAAGGATCTATATCTTGGATGTCCACCAACAGCTCGGGTACTGTCTTGACAGAACAAAATACTTTATGATTCATGATCAGTTTATTTCTTGTGAAGGTAAGAAAAAAAATAACCTTATCAAAACAGATTTCTTTCCAAGTGGTTGTCTCATTCTTTTACCTCTGTTATACCCACTACAAGAAGGCAATTCTAGACAGGGTCAAGTCTTGACTTTATCTGTATTTTTATTTATTTATTTTTTTTGGAAAGGGTAGGAATTCTAGAAGCATTCTAGGAGAAGAAAATGTGTCCTTTCTGTATACTTTTACAAAGCACTATAAATTAGTCATTTTCCATGTCTAGGATACACTTTGCTAAGTCCATTCTCAAGGGGATTCTCGACCCTCATCCTTCCTCCTCCCAGTCAGTCTAAACTATAATCTAGCCATATAGCTAAGCTTACTTGCAGCAGTGATGATGAACATGAACATATTTCAGACATTTAAGTAACTTTACCTTAACAGTAGATGTTTGAATGATGAATGTAATACAGTTATAAGTAAATTTACCATAATAGATGGCTTGAATTATCAGTGCTACAGTAGCCATCCCCTTAATTTTGTAAGTTTTTCTTGTATATTTTTACTTTCTGTGCATTGTTTTTTCAGGGCTTTAGTCTGCCTATCTAAAGCCCTGAAGCATTTGAAGCAAAAACATCTCTTTTAGTCAACTTAGCTTGAGCCAAGTGTAATGTAGCAGTGATTATTTGAACATATACTGTTATGGTAAGTTTACTTACCCAACTACACTTTCTCAAAGTTAGACATGCAGGAAAGGGGTGAGGACATGTGGTCACTATAAGTTAATTCATCCATCCTCGAGTCCAAAAAATCAGAATCTTCCAAGGAAGGATGTTTTCCACTTCATTTTTTGGCTTGGGACACCCAACTGACACTAATAGCTGATCTGAGAGAGGCTGCATATTCTTAAAATAACTACGAAACCCTGTGTCAGTCTTCTCAGTTCTTGGGTAGGGGCCTGCCTATCTTACACTAAGGTAGGATGTTGGGCATCTTGGGCCTGCTCCTAGGGATATTGGCCTTGTACAAAGCTTGCAATCACAAGTGGCCAGCAATGACATTGGTATGGAAGAAAAGGATGTTCTCCCAAACAGATAATGTACCACCAACGGCTGGCAATATATGGTTGTTGGAACCAGATGCTTATGGAGAAGCATCTGGACTGATTGATATTTGCTGGACTTCAGCTTGGAAGAAAGAGCTTTCTTATGGTACCATAGGTTCATAGGTAGGTACTGGGCTATCTGCCCGAAGGCATATATTAGCCCAGCCACGTTGTGCGGTATTCACTGCGCCTTTGGTTAGTTCCCTAGGCCCTTGATCTAGCAGCTAGTACCCTTGGCCCCTATCTAGTAGAGCTGTTGGTATGATCCTTGGTGTGAACTTTCTGTTACCCATCCACTCGTCAAGGTTTCTCTTGAAGAGTGATAGTGAGGGGCTCTCTCTTATGTAGATCGGGACCTTGTTCCATAGTAAGGGAAGTCTTTGCGAAGGGAATCTATCCGTCCAGCATGTTCTATTCATTGTTGTGCTGAGGTTTATATCCCTAGAGCGTGTAGCTCGAGTAGATTTGGTTTTACTAAGATGGAGCATGTTCAACAGTTCTGGGTTGGACATGGCTCTGTATGTTAGACAGAGATCACCTCTGAGAAGGCGGTATGCAACAAAGAAAAGCCTTAGTTTTTTTCAATCGTGCTGCATAGGGCAACTGTTTGAGGCCTGTAATCCTCTTAGTAAGGTACCTCTGTGGTCTCTCCAGCTGCTGGAGATGCCTAGCCAGGTACATTCCAATTGGTGCATTGTACTCAATAATGGGTCTGATGAGGGAAGAGTAGAGGGCCACCACTACATCCTTAGATCTTGATGCGAACCCTTTCAGGATCAGATGGGTCACATAGAAGGATTTTCTAACCACCTTGGCAACATGGTTATCAAAGGAAAGCTGACTATCTACTTGGGTGCCTAGACCCCTTATTACTTCTTCAGATTTCAGGGGGTTACCTCCTATGGAGTAGTTTGCGGGTACTCTGTTTTTTCCAAAGGGGATTACTACGCATTTTTTAGCATTTAGCTTGAGACCATGGCTCTGACACCATGCATCAGTCTCATTAAGGCCCATCTGGAGGATATCCATGTCAGCCGGAGACTCTATTATAGCACCCAGTTTGCAGTCGTCCGCAAACTTGGTCAGCCACAGCCCTTCAGTGCTTGTCTGTACTTCTGAGAAGTATATGCCAAACAGGAGGGGCCCCAAGACAGAGCCCTGAGGCACACTGCTCATTACTGGTCTGGATTCGGACATAGATCCCTCTACTCTTACTTTTTGGGATCTGTCTGAGAGCCAGTTTGTGATCCATCTTGTGACGTTAAGGGTTTATGCCCAGGTTGGTGAGTTTATCAATAATACCCGAATGGGGAATGGTGTCAAATGCTTTAACAAGGTCAAGGTAAGCAGTGTGTACCTCCTTTCCCTTATCTATAGCCTGAGTAACTGTCTCAAAGAAGTCCACCTGGTTCAGGAGGCATGATCTGCCCTTGACAAAGCCGAACTGTGTGGGGTCAAGTGTTTGGAGGTTCCCAATCTCTCCATTTATGAGTTCCATAATGATTTAATCCATTGCCTTACAGATCAGACTGGTCAGGCTTATTGGTTGGTTGTGAGCCCACCCTTGTGCAGCAGAACCACAGTTGCTGTGCACCATTCTATAGGTGTGCATATCCTGTCGAGAGGCTGAGACTGAACATGGTATTCAGATGCGGGGTTAATTCATTTTGGAGCTCGCGTATGACTCAGCCCGGGACACCATCTGGTCCCACGGAGGCAGTGTTTTTAGCTTTAGATAGAGCCTTATTAACCAACGTATCAGTAATAATTGGAGTTACACAATCCCCTGGAATAGTAATAGGCCCTGTAGGTGGTGGTGGGGGATTTACACTGAACCTATCAGCCAAGATGTTGGCAATGTCAGTGGGGTCAGTGTATTTTCTTCCATTTTGTACTAGCTCAGAACCAACCTGAGCATTGCCATTTAGGTTTTTGATGTAACCATAGAAGGCCTTATGGTTATCCTTGGCAACTTTCTTTTTGAAATTGGCTTTAGTTGACTTTATGAGGGCCCTCAATTTCTTACTAATGCTGATCAGGGATGATTTTTCTACTTGAGATTTGGCCTTTTTTTATATGTCTCCTCCTTTTATTGTATAGTTTGCTTATGGCCGGGGTCCACCAGACTGGTTTCTTCTTGCTTGAGGAAGGAGTCTTGGTTTTATTTGGGATAGCATGGTCCATGCAATCCTGAAGATGTATATAAAGTGCCTTGGTGTAGGATTCTGCATCCTGGATATCATTATCCTTCTGCAAGGGAATAGTGAAGCTTTCCACTTCTGACACAAGTAGTTTGAAGTTTGCTTTGGAAAGGTTTTTACGATGGTTTCTTTGACTGGGGGAGGTGGAGGGGTGAGGATGTCCAGGGTTATCAGTTTGTGGTCTGATCTGACCAGAGAGGGAGTAATAATGGGTGTGGTACCTTGGCAGCCTCCAAAGGGGTAGCACCAGAGGACTTGATCCAGGTAGGTAGCTGATATGGGGGCTGCAAAAACATCCCACCAAAACTAATGCTGATGAGCCTAGGGGGAACCTTGGAACACAGTTAATATGTAATCTCAGTGCCCCTTGTCTTGTGGGCACTTCTTCTGCCTTTTAGGTGGGACATCTGCAGATGATCTGGCAGATACCATGACATCCTAGAACAATACAAACAGCCTTTTCTGATTCAAGTAGTCTTTGAGAGTTGTTGCTGTCTGATGGTTTTCTGACTGAACATCACACAGTGGGGACAAGGGTCAGTGTTATGTCCTGGTCCTATGCAAAATAAATGGACTATGAAAGTCTTAAACAGATATTTTTTTTCTAGTAATACACTTAAGAAAAAAAATTAAATAGTTAGTAACTTTTAGATACTGATATAACTTGATGACTCAGTAGCTGGCAGCCTACACCAACAGTAGCAAAACCTTGCATCCTAAAGCTAGTCCACAATAAATTAGACAATGCAATAAACATCAAGGAGAGTTCTCTTATTTGATACTTTATCTTTCCTCTGGAAGTCAGACCAAGTCACCAGACTTACTATACTTAATACTCATATTGACAGCATGAGCAACTGTCTTTCTTGTACCACATGCATAGACAGAAATGTGCCCAGCAGTTACAGGTACTGTCTTGACTGAATACACCTGAGAAACAGGTCGGTCTGTGATGGAATGAATGAAATCAAATCACGTAGTGCAAGGCAGTACAACTCCCCACGCCTCTCAACTGTCCCTGATTTTTGTCTCATGTTTTTGCTCTGCCTCTCAGTAATGATCCATTTTCTGATAAATGCCTGAGGAGTACAGGCAGTCAAAGCCAAACATTATATTGTAGCAGTTTTTTTTGTTTTGTAAATGAATTGTCCCTGAGTTTAGGTCTGTCACCTATTAATCAACTCATTGTCATGCCTTGTACTCCATTTTAAAGAGGGCTTATACTAATTGCAGAGGCAGAAACTCCAAATAATGCCTAATTTGCACGTGTGTACATTGTTTACTAATATACATACAAATCTGTAGAACTGATGGAATTAGAAGCCCTATATTGCAACTTTAAAACAATGAGTTTTTACTCATATTAGTTGCACACTGGGAACCTATTCAAGAAACAAGAATAACTGTCATTCAACCGCATGCACCACAAGTACTCAGCTGAACGAAATTTCATTCCTCCAGGCTGAGCATTTATCAGCAACAGTTACATATTTAACATAAAGAATCTCTACACACACAAACCATAAAAAAACAGAACAAGTCAATCGATGATGCCAAAAGCCTCAACTGCAGCAGTCAAACTTCAGCACATTTTAGTCCCAGTCCAACTGCAGGCACAGAAATATCAGCTACTGCATCTCTGCCATCCGCTCATCAAGAGAAACATTTCTCCTGTCCATTGAGGAACTACAATCTCCACCCCAGAAACCAGCACTCAATACCGATCCACAGATGTACCTCTTCAACCAACTGCAGGCCCCAACGATCATGACCACACCATGATCTTGTCCTCCTCCTCAATTCACCTGCCACTCCATCACTGGCATAGCTCCAAAAACCATCCATACTTCATCACACTTCCATTCTGGATTCCTCCAATCTAACAATCGAATCTCATGCAGGTAAACTTCACGTCTGCCTCTACAACCAATGTGCTGACTTGCACTGAAGGCCCTGCTTCAAGTTTCAAGGTAAGCACAACAAAAACATTGGGACATCACAACCACAGACATTGGACGCACACCCAACCAGACGAATGGCATCACATCTCAACAATACAGGCAAGTACAACATCAAAAATGCAAGTGCACAACGGGAGCCGGAGAGGCCACTGCCATCATGCTAAAGCTAATTCATTCACTTATCTAATCTGACATGTGGGTCTTTGAGCCACTTGTCTGATCCAGCTCTGGAGCATTAGTGTTCCAGTTTCAAACACCATTAAGATTTCCCCTCCCATGATATACTGTTACTTAGTCATCTCTGATCTCATTTGCCATTGCGTCAAGACACAGATCTCCAATTCTCATTAGCTAAGTGCTCCACTTTGCTTTCTGAGAGATATTTACTCTGTTGTATTTTTCTTAATATTGTTAACATTGGTCTTTAAACCTTTTCCTTGTTTTAGTAGGTTTTTTCTCTCTCTGTAATCTAAATTTAGCCCCTTTATCACGCTCTTGCTTTCTCTCAATCAGCTACTTCCTACCTTTGGGTATTGTACCCATCTGTTCTTAGAGATATCATTTGATAATCACTTCTGTTTTTTTTATTTAATATTTAACCGGGATAGTCTGACTGGAAAAATCCATTTTCATCAGAGGCCCAGGAAGAAAAGCTCCAGACATACAATAATAGACATACCAAGTATGCCTATGTTTACTTTTTGCAAAGTTAAATCCTAATGCAGTATCTAATTATAGCAGTGTTAAAGATACATAATTAATAAATAGTTTACATGAAAAGTGTTAGAAGAATGTGGTTGAAATGAAGAGAGTATAGAGGTATATGAAGGACCTAGGGAAGAGGAGAACAAGGTGGAATGAGAAGAGAGGAGGTGGTTAGAAAGGATTATAGAGTGAGATTAGAATAGGTTAGAGGGAATAGAGGAAGGGGATGAGAAGTACCACCTGTGAAGTAAAACAGTAGGATAGAAGAAAAAGTGGAGAATAGGTGAAGAATATAGGAGGGGAGAGGATCAGCCAGGTGATAGGCAAGAGCAAAGCCAAGACTTGGTTAGGTAATCCTTGAAATATCTTGAATTGAGAGAGATTCGGTTAGGACACGATTGGAATTTGAATTCCAAAGTTTGGAGATCTGATTAGAGTATAGGGAGTCACCACATTTATTGTTAGCTTTAGTGACTTGTAGTTGGTGTCTATCAAAGGATTGCAAGTGCCTTTTATTAGTTAGAAGTAGTAACAGGTTTTGGAGGGCTGGACATTTGTCAGGTTGGTAGATCATGCGATGATCTATTAGTTGAGTATATTTTAAGAGGTTTGTTAGCTCTGGCTAGTTTAGTTGGTGTAGAGCAGTGCAGTGGTGGGATTTATATGAGGAATTGGTGGTAAATCTGGCAGTTTTATAAAAGGTCTCTAGTTTTGCTAGGTTGTTTTTTTCTTAAGTTGGTGAGGATAGGAGAAGCATACAGTAGGGTGGAAAGTGTGTCATGGCAATGGATTGTCTTGTAGAGTTGTTGAGAAAAGGTTTGATTCTTTATAGGGATCCAAGTTTTATATGAACTTTGTTAGTGACAGATGTTTATTAAATTTCAAATTATCAGTTGTGACCCCAAGTAGTTTAGTATGTCACACTGGAGCTATAGTTGTGTTGTTGACAGAATATATTTAGAAGGAAGACAAAGCGTGTTAAGGTTTTATATGAAAAGGGCATTAGCTTAGTTTTGTTGGAATTTAGTATTAGTTGAGAGTTAGAGAGCCAGGATTCAACAGCTGAAAATGACTCCTGTATGATATGTTGGAGTTGAGAATGAGTGGCCTTCACAAATGAAAATCTGCATATTGTATGGTTGTGGCTAGGTGGGTAACAGAATGAAGCTTATTTATAAAGATAGTAAATAAGAGTGGCCCCAAAACAGAGCCCCAGGTAACTCCTAATGTGACAGGTAGAAGGGAGGAGTGATCGTTTTCCCATTTGACAACTTGATTTCTGTCAGATAGGTAGTTGTGGAACCAGGAGAGGGCAGAGTGACTTAGGTTTAGGGTGAATAGTTCATTGAGCAGTCTTTGATGTGAAACTATATCATATGTTTTAGACAAGTCTAGAAAGATGAAGGAAACTATCTGTCCATTGTTTCTGAGCAGGTTATTTTATTTGTGAAAGTTAATAGGGCTGTAGTCGTGCAATGGCTGGGTCTGAAGCCATGTTGAGAGCTGATAAGAAGTTTGTTGGCATGTAGCTAGTTCATAAGCTGGTGGTGAATGCATTTAACCAGTATTTTTGATAGGGGAGATAATATACCAGTAAGTCTGTAGTTTGTGAACTCAGTAGAGGTACCACCTTTATGTAATGGTATAATATATATTTTCCTTATTTTAGGAACATAGTGGTCTGTTACGGAGCGATTAATAAGTATGGACACTGGGTAAAAGAGAGAGCCTACAGTTATTTTGAGATAATCTGATAGTAGCTTAGCAGCGAGGCAAGTTAGAGTTTGTTTAGTATTTTTTTTTTTAAATTGATTTGTACTGGTTGAAAGGAGAAAGCATTGCTTATTTCTTTTGCAGCGGTGGGAATAGATGGGTATTGGAGTTGTGTTTGGTTAAAGATAGAATGGAGTAATTAAACTGAGTTGCTGTACTATCCTTAGTGTTTGTAGTGGAGGGAGCTGGGGCTGATGCATGGCCAGGTTGTAAGAGTTGTTTTAGAGTAGCCCAGAATTTTGTTAGGATTATTTTGGCATTTTTGTTGATTGTTATGCCTAACTTTTTTTTGTGTTTCTTAGTTCTTTTTGTTAGTAACGGACTGGTCTCTGATGTGAGCCAAGGAGCATGGCTTGACTTAACTTTAATTGTTCTGTGAGGAGCTTAGGACTATTTTGTTGAAGTAGGCTACATCATCATCTAGGGAGAGAGATGTTAAAAGGGTCCAGTCACAGTGCTGGAGGGTGGCTAGGACAGTTTCAGCTGAGAAAAGTTTCCTGTTGAGTTAGTCTTTATGCAGTATTTTTTTGATGGCGTGTAGATTTTCTCAGCAGGAAAGTTGGTGGATGGTCATTTATGGTAATCTGATTAGGATGTATAGCTTTAGGTGATTGGAAGATGTGAGATAATGGGAGTGGCTAGGAAAAGTTACATTCAGGAGTAGTGGGGGCAGGTGGGATTTTGTGGGGAGCGGAGTAAGCCCATTAGGGTGAATGGAGAGGGCAGGCCCAAAGGTGCAGGTGGCCACAAAAAACAAACAAACCTGCACAGAAAAGCTGGAAGTTGCAGTAACAAGGTTCCAAGTATGTAAAGGGAGTCAGAGAACTGAGTGAGAATGAAGGCAGGGAGAGGGGATAATTGGCTGCAGAGCAGTACTACTAAATTACAGAGAAAATAGTTGAAGTTGGCAGGGTGTTATCAAATATAGCAAAAAAACTGGCTGAAAAATGGTATTGATAAAATTATGAAATTTGCAGAGGACTACAGTAGATAAAGAAGTACTTCTCAGTTTTGTGCATGCAGCCTTTCAGTTAACAGAAGGTGCATGTACATATACAGTATGTTGACCATTAATGAGAAGCACTGTCCACTTTGCTGTGTGGATAAAAAGGCTTCACTCTGGCAGATAGGTAATTCACTGTATACTTGGATTTTAACACTTTACAGTATGTAGACTAACAATAAGAAGCACTGTCCAGTTAGCAAAACTGTCAATAGTATATGTGAAATAAAGACAATTATTCAAACACTGCAGATTAGCAATCCAGTTAAATATGTCACTGCTACAAAATCCTCTCAATACATTTCAGACAGTGAGTACCATACAGTTTGAAACGTACACAAGCCAAATTTTACACTTCAATCCTTTAAATAAAACAGCAAAATATGCTTTCCTAAGTTTATATGTTTATCACTGCAGGATGACTGAATAACACAGTCGGTAAAATCAAACTGTGTATTTTCAGTTCATTTGCCATGAGAATGGCAGTAAATAAGTTGTAGTTTACAGTGGAAGATTAGCTGAAATAATTTCTAAAAAAAACATTAACGCGGCAGAGCTTTAAATCTTTGAAATAAAAGACTGTTCACCGAGAGAATGGTAATAAATAAGTTGTAGATAACAGCGGAAGTTGTGCAGCAGTAATATCTAAAAATGCCGTTAATTCGTCAGAGCTTAAAATCTGTGAACTACAGTGCTCACATAGGTGGCGGTTCTGTTAGTAATCTAGTCATACAGAAGATATAGCTACATGTCACTAGTAACACAATATACAGTGGATATAAAAAGTGTACACAGCCCTGTTAAAATGCCAGGTTTTTGTGATATAAAAAATGAAACTACAATAAATCATTTCAAAACTTTTCCCACCTTTAATGTGACCTATAACCTGTACAATTCAATTGAAAAACAAATTTGTTAGGAAAAATATATAAAAACGTACAATAAGCTGGTTGAATAAGTGCGAACACCCTTAAACTAATACTTTGTTGAAGCACCTTATGCTTTAATTACAACATTAAGTCTTCTTGGGTATACACCTGCCATCAATTAGAGACTCTGATTAACCCAAAATAAAGTTCAGCTGTCCTTTTTCTGACATTTACTCAGTTGCCTGCTACAGCAAAAGCCATGGTTCACAGAGAGCTTACAAAGATTCAAAGGGATCTCATTGTTGAAAGGTATCAGTCTGGAGAAGGGTACAGAAAAATTTCCACAGCATTGGATATACCATAGAACACAGTGAAGACAGACATCAAAAAGTGGAGAAAAAAGGGGACAACAGTGACATTGCAAAGAACTGGACTTCCCTCCAAAATTGATGACTAGACAAAAACTTGTCAGGGAGGCTGCCAAGAGACCTACAGCAACACTGAAGGAGCTGCAGGAATTTCTGGCAAGTACTGGTTGTGTACTACATGTGACAACAATCTCCTGTATTCTCCATATGGCCTATGGGGTAGAGTTGCAAGACGGAAGCCTTTTCTTACACAGAAAAACATCCAGGCCTGGGTAAAATTTGCAAAACAACACATCAAGTCTCCCAAAAGCATGTGGGAAAATATGTTATAGCCTGATGAGACCGAAGTTGAACTTTGGCCACAATTCCAAAAGCTACATTTGGAGCAAAAACAACACTTCACGTCACCAAAAAACACCATCCCCACGATGAAGCCTGGTGGTGGCAGTATCATGCTTTGGGTTTGCTTTTCTTCAGCTGGAACTGAGGCTTTAGTTAAGATGGATGGAATTTTGAACAGTTCCAAATACCAGTCACTTTTGGCCCAAAACCTTCAGGTGTCTGCTAGAAAGCTGAAGATGAAGAGGAATTTCATCTTTCAATACCCAAATACCAGTCATTTTCGGCCTAAAACCTTCAGGTGTCTGCTAGAAAGCTGAAGATGAAGTGGAATTTCATCTTTCAACACAACAGTGACCCCAAGCATACATCCAGATCAACAAAAGAATGGCTTCACCAGAAGAAAATTAAAGTTTTGGAATAGCCCAACCAGAGCCCAGTCCTAAATCCAATAGAAAATCTGTGGGGTGACCTGAAGAGGGCTGTGCACAAGAGATGCCCTTGTAACCGGACAGATTTGGAGTGCTTTTGCAAGGAAGAGTGGGCAAATATTGCAAAGTCAAGATGTGCCATGCTGACAGCTCCTAACCAAGAAGATTGAATGCTGTAATTAAAGCAAAAGGTGTTTCAGCAAAGTATTAGTTTAAGGGTGTGCACACTTATGCAACCAGCATATTGTAAGTTTTTAATTTTTTTATATTTTTCCCCTAACAGATGTTGGTTTTCAATTGAATTGTACAGGTAATAGGTCACATTAAAGGTGGGAAAAGTTTTGAAATGATCTATTGGTCTCATTTCTATAACACAAAAACCTGGCATTTTACTAGGGGTGTGTACACTTTTTATATCCACTGTACATTGTCATATATCATACAACCTAAGCAATATTACATAAATTATTCAGTTCTTGCTGTTTTTTTTTTTAAACAGGAAACAGCTTTATTAATCCATCATTTACTACATAGGCAATCATGCATTTATATAAATGAAAATAAACCTCACCAACACAATCCTAGCTGTAAGAATTTTACATCACAAACCATACTGACACTCCCAGTTGCAAACAATATACATCACTTATAATCTACCCAGTCTTTCTCACTCAAGCATTACATAGCTCATTTAAGTCCTGCTGCCTTTTAGGCCTCATTCCTCCCTTGTATGTATTTGTTCCCATAATACCCATTTTTTTCCTATGTTGTTTGCTCCTACCCTTTTCTAAAGATCTCAATTCCAGTTGTTTTATATCTGTTGCTATATTCACTACTTCCAGTATAGTTGGCTTAGATTTGATTTCCATTTTACAGTAATTGCTTTTTTGGCAGCCACCACCATTAGACACAGCAAGGCTTTACCATGTCTAGGCAATTCTAATTCTGTATCATAGTTCAAAAAAGTCATCTCCTTTGTCAGACCAATCTGCCCACTCAGCATCTCCCACAGTGCATCCCACAAGGAATCAAAGTCTGCCAACTTACTGCACACCCAGTAAATATGTTCCCAATTATCCCTTTCTTCCCCTTCACACCTCCAACATTTACTGTCTGAGGAAAAATTCTCTGGAGTCTACCTGGGGAATAAAAATATCTGTGTAAATATTTCCAGGTAAAAATCCTAAATCTTCCAGATTTTGTTGCATATTTAGGAGACCTACATATCTCCTCCCATTCTCTTTGTGAATTGTTTATCCAGTCTCTCTTCCCAATCCTTTCTAACCTCTTCTGATTGGTTCTTATAGTTATCATGCGATATTTTATATGCTCTACTATTCTTTTTTTTAATGGCAGCTTCTGTTCTAGAGTCTATTAAAAACTCTACCAGTGCTGGTCTTTCAGTTGGGGCCACCCTATTTATTTCTCTTTGCTTATACTCGTATCAGTCCTTGATAGGGAAGGCAATCTCTAATCTGCAGTCCAAATAAATTCTTGGTGTCTTCCCATTCAGTCATCTTTCCCTCTCTAGTTATTTGCCTCAATATCTTGGTACCTTTGCCAGTTTTCTCCAATAAGTTCTGCTCCCCTTACCTATTGTCTGCATCCCTAATTGCAGTCATCCCTATTGGCAGAATGTCCTTTTCTCCATTCCTGTGTTGGCTTAGTTCTTAGAATACTTTCTGCTATTTTATGGATATAATATTCTGCATGCTTATTGTTGTTCGCCTCAAAAGGCCTGTACACAAAATCCCAGGCTCTCCTTGTTTCTTGAGCTTCCCCTGTGTTTCATCATCACTCCTTTCCACTTTGAATTATAGTTTTCTGCTTGTGCTGTATATAGGAGTCTTAAGTGTGTAGCTATGAAAAAAACTTTCTAGATTGGATAATCCGAATCTGTCCAGTTCTACTGGAAGCATCAGTTTATTCCACTTGACTTGTGCTGTCTTCCCTTCCCAGATAAAGTTTTTCATCTCTCTATTAATTGCAGTCACTACTACTTCTCTGGTTGATAAAAAAATATGCCTGACCTGTGTACAAGACTAAAGGGACTAAAACATTTTAACTGTTTCTAGCTTATTGTCCATATAACAAAAGCTTCCATTTTATCAGTTTTTGTATTCTCTTTTGTTTAGTCTCTTTCCACATATCCTTGGCTTCCACACTAGAATAATTTTTTATCCATACTCCTAAAATTTCATTTTGTCATGTCCCCATAAATATGGGTATTCCTGAACCAGTTCATGTGTGGGTACATAATTTACTGCTATTGCCTTTGATTTAGGTTCATTAATTTTGTATCCCAAAAACATCTGAAACAGTCACAAAATGTTCGCCATCACTGTAATGTCCTTTTCTGGTTTTGTCAGGTACAGCTGCAAATAAAGCCAGCTTTTCTTGACTACCATACCAATTATTATCCTTGAATTTCTGAGTCCCTTATTTTTTCTTTGCCAGTGGTTCTAAATATAATGCAAGTAATAAAGGGGAAAGAGGACAACCTTGCCTGGTTCCTCTACTCAAGCAGAAATTATCAGAGAGGACCCCACCCACTTTAGTTTTTGCCTCTGATCCCTCATATATTCTCCTAATTAACCTTATAATTTTTTTCAGGAAATGCAAATGCTTCCATTGCCCTGCTCAAAGTCCCATCTTAATCTGCATAAAGACCCAACAATAATGATATTTTCTTACATTCTGCTTCCCTCTGGATCATCAGTGTTCTGTTAATGTTGTCAAATGTTTGCCTCCCCTCCACAAAACCACAGTGATCCGTATCTATTAGTTTTTGACATTACTTTTGCAATTCTTTCAGCTATTACAGACATGAACACTTTATGGTTTAATACTGAAATGGGCCTGTGTGAAGATAGATCTGAAGGATCCTTACCCTCTTTAGGTATTACAGCTATCACTGCTTTTTTCCAGGATGGTGGTACTTCTCTCCTCTTAAGATATTGTTAAACAAAACCTTCCAGATATTTCAGTTTTTCTTCCCACCTTCCACAGGAATACCATATATTCCTGGGGACTTCCTGTAGATTGGTTATACATTACTATTTTTATCTCACCTCCTCATATCCTGTTAGTAGTTGAGCCTTATCTACCTCTAACCTAGGCATATTTAAGTCTTCCATAAACATTTCTATTTGTATCTTTTCTTGATTTTCACATTTCTCTGCTTTATAGAGAGACTCATAGAATTTCCAAAATATTTCTAATATCTCTAAAGAATCTCGTTATCTTTGTTATAGGCTCCCTAAGTTTGGCGACAGCCCTTTCTACTTTCTGCTGCCTGAGTCATTGTGCTGTAGTTTTATCAAAAAACAGTTGCTTAACAGCAGTTATTCTAAGCTCATGCATATTATCGAGGTAATCCCTTATTTTCTGCCTAGCATTCTGCAGTTGATCCTCTTCTTGTTCTGTGAGATTCCCCTATTCTGCAATACTTTCACATTTCCCAATCCCTCTAATTCTTGCTTCTTAACCAGTGTTTCCTTTCATTTCCACCCTGTTTTTAAACTCCACCTTAAGTTTATCCCACTCCTCCCTAGCTATATTTTCAGAAGAAATTTTTATCCTAACAGCTCCTGAATAATCTCCACCTACCACCCTTTCCTTAAATTCCTCTCTTTTCAACAGATATGTGGAAAAGCACCAGTGTCTTATTTTTATTTCATTACCCTGTGTTTTTATTTTAGCTGTTATTGGTGCATGATCTGAAGTAGTTATCAGACGTGTATAAAGACCTTCCATTAAATGCACATGTTTCTTTGAAATGTAGAGTCTGTCTTGCCTAGCCCAGTTTTTATGTCTTGGGGAATATGTAAATTCACTCCGAACTCCTATTACTGAATTCATATCTTCCTTGCCAAATACTTTCATAAATTTCTTCATAAATCTACCCTCTTTTGTTATATTTTCCCTTCTGGACTCCCTGGACACATACTCACTGCTGCAAATCAAATTCCAGTCACCACCTACAAGTAATATTCCTTGCTGAAAACTGATTATTTCTCCCAGAATTTTCATAAGCTCCATTACAGCAGTTTTAGGTGGAATATAAATACATGCCAGTAGCCCCTTAACACTTCTTCTATCACTAAGCAGAAACAAAGCACCCTGAACCACTGCTAGGTAGGCACACAAATTTATTAAGCCGAACAGTTCACTCGAAAAAATAACGCTGAATCAAATCACCATCGTTTTTTTCCACAACTTCATCAGATTACACTAATACATTCAGTTAACTGCTTTTATATACTCATCCAACTTTTAAAAAACAGCCAGTAAAAACAATCATTGTACATAGAAATGCATTGAGTTACTGCCCTCTACTGACAAGGAGGATTATTACACATTAATGTCACAATTTTGCTGATCTCATTTTTTCAATAATTATTAATGGAGATTGTCCTAAAGAATAATTTTATATTCTTTCAGGGCGAGTATTTTCGACAAACTAAAGGTGTGGCGATGGGGGCACACTGTGCTCCCACTTATGCTAACACTATAATGTCCTTCTGGGAGAATAAGTTTGTACTGAATTCAGAATATAGTAGTTTATGGAAGTTGTATGGTAGATTTCTGGACGACTTGTGTTTCTTATGGGCAGGCACTCAAGATGAATTTGGTAGCTTTGTGGAATACCTAAATGGTACCACAGAATTTTTAAAATTCACTCACAAATTCACTACTGATGAATTGAAATACCTTGATGTTAACATATCTAAAACTGAGTATGGCTTTGAGTCTAGAATTTATAGAAAAGAGACCTTTTCTAATTCTTATCTGCACTACTCAAGTTCGCACCCCACACCAGAAAAGGAGTGTTATAAAAGGGCAATTTGTGCTTGTGTAGAATGACTTCTGACGATGCATGTTATGGTAACGAATGTAAAAACCTGAGAAACATGTTTCTGAATAGAGGCTACCCGGAAGAGCTCATTGATAGAGTTTCCAAAGAAGTCAGTGATGGGAGGAAGGGAAGGTTTGCCCTGTATTGGGTAAAATTGAAGATGTTGCAACTCAACAAGTCACAAACAAGAAAGTAGATGGGTTAAATAATGAATTGTATCAGGTATCATTACCACATATGATGGACAAGCTGGTGTGATCAAAAGAATTTTTGACAAAGAGTGGATTAACTTTTCTAAAGTTTCTGACTTAAATCACATTTTCCAGGGTGAAATAAAACATATTTATAGGAAAGGAACACCCTGAAGGATATTTTTGAAAGAGGTAGTAAAGGGAATTCAAGGTTAGCAGGTACAAACAAAAAGCTGGTGTATTTAAATGTGGTGCTTGTAATTATTGTTCTTATTTGATTACTGGGGATACCATTACTTTACCTGCCAGAAATAACAAAATTTTAACTTTAAAAACTTTTAATTGCAACACAAAGGGATTATTTATGTTGGGTTATGTAAAAAATGTAATGCTTTTACATTGGCAAGAGTGAAAGAAAGGTTAAGCAGAGAATTTATGAGCACACCTATGATATTCGTATAAAATGTGAAACAAATTCTCTGTACAAACACACAAAAACTTGTCCTGAAGCTGAATTTCAGTTTTATATTAGAGGTTGTGCCAAAGGACCCCAGGGCGTATGTGGGAGACTTTAGTTGAATACAGGGAATTATACTGGCAAGTGGTGTTGGAGGCCAGTAAATTCCTGGTTTAAATGACATGATCTCACTTGCCCTGTATTAAAAATGAGATCAGCAAAATTGTGACATTAATGTGTAATAATCCTCCTTGTCAGTAGAGGCAGTAACTCAATGCATTTCTATGTACAATGATTGTTTTACTGGCTGTTTTTAAAAGTTGGATGAGTATACAAAGCAGTTAACTGAATGTATTAGTGTAATCTGATGAAGTTGTGGACCAGCGTATGGTGATTTGATTCAGCGTTATTTTTCGGAGTGAACTGTTCGCTTAATAAATTTGTGTGCCTACCTAGCAGTGGTTCAGGGTGCTTTGTTTCTGCTTACTGGTTTGTTCTGCACCCTTGGTCTTTTGGTTACTAGTAACTTTGGGATGGAATCACCTGCTGGGAGTGTGGCAAGCAATGGAGCAAAGACTAATGAAGTCGGTGAGCTCAGGAAGCTTATCGGACAGCTCACTCAACTTGTGGGGCTTTTGACCCCAGTCAGCCAATCTTTGGCCTCAGTATTGACGTCTGTATTGGAACCAGGAAACCAGGAAGTGCATCGGAGTGTTGAGGCGAGAGACGGGCTGTTGGTGAGGAAAATGATTCCAGAGATGTAGAAAGACGAAATGGAGCAGGATCCAGCAGTCTGGATGGTTTCCTCGATTTTGCTTGAAGAAACCGACCACGGACAATCTGAGCAGCCTAACAATGTTAGAAAAATGGGTGAAGGAGTTCGTTTTGGCCCTGGTGGTAGTTTAAACTCTACAGGTACAAAAAGACATTTCAGTGACTTATTCAATGTTGTTTATGATTTTGCTAGCAAAAACAACACTAATGATAAACTACAAGGAACTTTTCTCAAAAGCTTGATGTCCTGGACTATTTTTATACAAATGCAAAATGTTAGAAATGGATAACACTTATTTAAAGTATTGTTTAGAACAGAAAATTGTGCCCAAAGGGCTTAGGGTATGCAAATACCCTAACAAGGTTGTGGAAGGTACAGAGTTTTATTTTGAACTAATAGAGGCTTTTGATAATTGTGGTTTTGATATAATGAGGGCTATCATTAAAAACAATGAGGTAGAAATAAAGAAGTTGCAAGAAACTGTAGAATGTATAAACAAGGACATTACTCACGATTTACTATTTACAGTGGACGAAGAGAGAAGCAAATATCATAAACTATTAAATAATTTAGAAAGTAAATGTTTGGAGGTTAAAAACAGAAAATTAAACAAGATTGAGAGAGATTTAAATGAATACAAAACAAAGAAACAATACCGAAGCCTAAGAATTGGGTGAGAAATGTTAGAAATTATGACATTAATCACTACAGAGAACCTAACAATGACATTTCTGACAATGAATTGCCTTTAGAGAATGATTATGATGCTGCATTTCCACCTTTAAGGCGGTCTGAGAGACTTATGCACAGGAACCTGTTACTAATTCAAAAACTACAAAACCAGAAACTGGGAGCTCAGGAAAGGCGACCAGTCTGGGAATAATTACAAACTGTGGTTTTAAATACAGTTATAATGATTTTAATATTTTCAATTACACAGATGTAGCAATTAACAGTAGTCATTTTGAACTATTGACAAAAGGTTTTGGTTTTATACCTAGAGAGAAAACAAATATTTTAAACTTTTAATTGATATTAAATTATTTATTAGGAAGAAAAACTTAGAATTATATTTTAAAGGAAATGGTGTCAACATGAACAATGTAGAATTGACGTAAGAGCACCTTTAATCCCCAACACACCCTCAGCTAAGAAACTTTGAATTGAGCTTGGAACACGAGCTTAGGAAAATTCTGAGTTGTCACAAAGTGCAGTCTAATTTAACAGACCCAGAGTTGAAAACTTTGAAATCATTAAGTGAGAACAAGAATATAAAATTATGAAGCCCGATAATGCTTATGGATGCCATTAATTATGAGAGCAAAATGTTTGACATATTAAATGACAATACCAAATACACCAGAATATCCTTGAATGAAATTAATATTGCCTACAAGCGAATTTATGTTATTTTAAATGACTTATTAATGGATGGAGTTATTGACATGAGTACTTTTAAATATTTGCATGTAGACAAACCGAGAATACCCTCCATATTTGGGATACCAAAGGTGCATAAAGATGAAAGTGACCCACCTTTGAGAGTGATAGTGTCAGCAAGGTTGGTCACTGCACCTTTGGCCAAGTACATTGACCAGAAGATAAAAAGCTTGTTTGTGACAACAATGTTATTTTAAAAGATTCGTGGCATTTCTTAGGAAAACTAAATGAATCACTTGCAAATGAAACAAAAGGTTTTGGTACCTTGGATGTGATTGACTTATTTACAAGTATACCCCATGATGTAGGCCTTGAATGGTTCGAAGAAATGCTACTTGAATCCAAACTACTAGAGCACAATGAGTTCAGAACTGTTTTGTTATTAATGGAGATTGTCCTAAAGAATAATTTTATATTCTTTCAGGGCGAGTATTTTCGACAAACTAAAGGTGTGGCGATGGGCACACTGTGCTCCCACTTATGCTAACACTATAATGTCCTTCTGGGAGAATAAGTTTGTACTGAATTCAGAATATAGTAGTTTATGGAAGTTGTATGGTAGATTTCTGGACGACTTGTGTTTCTTATGGGCAGGCACTCAAGATGAATTTGGTAGCTTTGTGGAATACCTAAATGGTACCACAGAATTTTTAAAATTCACTCACAAATTCACTACTGATGAATTGAAATACCTTGATGTTAACATATCTAAAACTGAGTATGGCTTTGAGTCTAGAATTTATAGAAAAGAGACCTTTTCTAATTCTTATCTGCACTACTCAAGTTAGCACCCACACCAGAAAAGGAGTGTTATAAAGGCAATTTAGCTTGTGTAGAATGACTTCTGACGATGCATGTTATGGTAACGAATGTAAAACCTGAGAAACATGTTTCTGAATAGAGGCTACCGGAAGAGCTCATTGATAGAGTTTCCAAAGAAGTCAGTGATGGGAGGAAGGAAGGTTTGCCCCTGTATTGGGTAAATTGAAGATGTTGCAACTCAACAAGTCACAAACAAGAAAGTAGATGGGTTAAATAATGAATTCGTATCAGGTATCATTACCACATATGATGGACAAGCTGGTGTGATCAAAAGAATTGTTGACAAAGAGTGGATTAACTTTTCTAAAGTTTCTGACTTAAATCACATTTTCCAGGGTGAAATAAAACATATTTATAGGAAAGGGAACACCCTGAAGGATATTTTTGAAAGAGGTAGTAAAGGGAATTCAAGGTTAGCAGGTACAAACAAAAAAGCTGGTGTATTTAAATGTGGTGCTTGTAATTATTGTTCTTATTTGATTACTGGGGATACCATTACTTTACCTGCCAGAAATAACAAAATTTTAACTTTAAAAACTTTTGCATTGCAACACAAAGGGATTATTTATGTTGGGTTATGTAAAAATGTAATGCTTTTACATTGGCAAGAGTGAAAGAAAGGTTAAGCAGAGAATTTATGAGCACACCTATGATATTCGTATAAAATGTGAAACAAATTCTCTGTACAAACACACAAAAACTTGTCCTGAAGCTGAATTTCAGTTTTTATATTAGAGGTTGTGCCAAAGGACCCCAGGGCGGTATGTGGGAGACTTTAGTTGAATACAGGAATTATACTGGCAAGTGGTGTTGGAGGCCAGTAAATTCCCTGGTTTAAATGACATGATCTCACTTGCCCCTGTATTAAAAATGAGATCAGCAAAATTGTGACATTAATGTGTAATAATCCTCCTTGTCAGTAGAGGGCAGTAACTCAATGCATTTCTATGTACAATGATTGTTTTTACTGGCTGTTTTTTAAAAGTTGGATGAGTATATAAAAGCAGTTAACTGAATGTATTAGTGTAATCTGATGAAGTTGTGGACGAACGTGGATGGTGATTTGATTCAGCGTTATTTTTTCGAGTGAACTGTTCGGCTTAATAAATTTGTGTGCCTACCTAGCAGTGGTTCAGGGTGCTTTGTTTCTGCTTACTGGTTTGTTCTGCATCCTCCTTTTTTGGTTACTTCTTCTATCACTATTGGAGCTCCTCTTGCAATTAAAGTACTCCTCTTTTTCTTTTGTCCCAGGTATTCTACTGAATAACAATCCTGAAAACCTTTCTTTACCAAATTCATGTTCATTTCTTTCTGTGCATCTCTTATAACATAGCTATTTGCACTCTACATTTCTTAATGTAGTTCACTACTCTTTCTTGTTTGTATTTGTGAGGCCATTTACATTTAAATACATTAAAGAAAGCATCATTGTATTAAAAAGTTATTCCCACCTTTTATGTATAACACCTTTTTGTTAAAAGTCTAGTTCCAGCATTTGTGTTACATGCATACACTTGTTGGCAGGTTGAACTTTATATACAGTTGTTTGTTGTCATATCCATTTGAGCCTATGTCACATCTTATAAAACTTTTTGTTTTATTGAAAGCCCTCAAAAAAAAAAAAAAAAAAAAACAAATCAATACCCCCTAAAATCTATTAATTTAATACTAACACACAACTGTTTACACCACCAAATATTGAAGTTTTAACCTACTAATAGGAACAAAAGTCCCAAACTGACAGCCACACTCACAGGCTTGAGTTAACCTAAAAGAACAGCCATCCATGCTAAGACATATAGTGCAGCCTGTACGTCTACGAAGTGCTGATTGGTTTTGTCTTGTCTTTATACCTCTCCCACCTGGGAAGTCGCTGAATGTTTTCAGAGAACATTGTCTACTTTGGGAAAATCCCTGAATGTCTTTGGAGAACATTATCTACTTTGGGAAATCACCTGAATGCTTTCTGAAAAGATTCTCTTAGCCAACTTCTTTTTTTTCCTCAATCATTCTCCATCAGACTGTAACCAATTTCTCTATCAGATTGTCCCATAGGTTCATACTAGGCTATCTGCCCTAGGGCATTTATAAGCCTAGCCAGAGTGTGTTTGGCTTTCGCCACCCATTTTAAATTAATTTTGCTATGCCCTTTTTCGAGGTTAGTATACTGTGCCTCTGCCTAACAGTGACACAGAAGTGATACCCGGGGTAAACCTACGATCTCCCATCCACTCAAGATTCCTCTTGAAGAGAGTCAATGAGGGACTCTGCCTAACCTGGACTTGGATTTCATTCCAGAGTGAAGGGAGCCTCTGGGTTATAAATCTGTCCCTCCAGCATGTCCTGTTTATTTCAGTGCTGAGGTTCAAGTCTCTTGAGTGCATGGCTCAATGGGATTTGGATTTTCTGAGGTGCACTATGTCCATTAATTCCAGGTTGGACATGGCTTTATACGTCAGGCACAGATCGCCTCTGAGCAGGCGGTATGCCACTGAGTAGAGCTGGAGTTTCTTTAACCAGGCAGCATATGGCATCTGTTTGAGCCCTTTGATCCTCTTGGTGAGGTACTTTTGGGGTCTTTCCAGTTGCTGCAGGTGTCTGGTAAGGTACATCCCAAAAGGGGCATTGTACTCAATTATGGGCCTGATGAGGGATGAGTAAAGAGGCACGATGACCTCCCCTGATCTAGATGTGAATCCCTTCATGATTAGGTGGGCTATATAAAATGGTTTTCTAACCACTATGGCCACGTGGTTGTCAAATGAGAGATTGCTATCAACTTGGGTCCCCAGGTCCCCAATTACTTCTTCTGTACTTAATGGATTACCACCTATGTGGTAATTTGTGGGCACTTTGTTTTTGCCAAAGGGGATGACTATACACTTTTTGGCGTTTAGCTTGAGGCCATGGCTCTGGCACCAGTTGTCTGTTTCTATGAGGCCCTTTTGGAGGATGCTTGTGTCGGCTGGTGAGTTGACTATGGCACCCAGTTTGCAGTCATCTGCAAACGTGGTCAGCCACAGTCCTTCTGTGTTGGTCTGTACCTCTGAGAAATATACACTGAACAAGAGAGGTCCCAGGACTGAGCCTTGTGGGACGCCACTTGTAACTGGTTTGGAGTCTGACATGGCTCCAGCAATTCTAACCATGTGGGTTCTGTCCTTGAGCCAGTTTGCAACCCATCTAGTGACAATAGGGGTTTATATTTAAGCTGGTGAGCTTATCTATAATGCCCGAGTGGGGTATTGTATCGAAGGCTTTTGGGAGGTCCAGGTAGACTGTGTGGACCACCTTCCCCTCGTCAATGGCCCTGGTGACTGTTTCAAAGAAATAGACCAGGTTTAAGAGGCAGGATCTGCCCTTATCAAAGCCGAACTGGGTAGGATCCAGTGTCTGTAGGTCCCCAATATCTTTATTTATGAGGTCCATGATGATCCTTTCCATAGCTTTGCAGACCAGGCTAGTCAGGCTTATGGGACGATAGTTTCCAGGATCCGTTGAGGCACCACCTTTGTGGAGAGGGACCACTATTGCTGTACACCACTCTTTGGGTATATATCCTGTAGTAAGGCTGAGATTGGACAACAGTTTTATGTTTGGGTTTAGCTCTTCTTGGAGTTCATGTAGGACGCAGGACACAGCCCGGGACACCGTCTGGTCCCATTGATGCTGTGTTTTTTGCTTTGGAGAGGGCAGCTCTTACCTGAGCATCTGAGATGTCAGGGGGGCAGCACTCTGCTGGGATAGATATTTGCCCTTTTGGAGGAGGGGGGGAGAAGTTTGTGCTGAACCTGTCAGCTAGGATGTTGGCAATGTCTGTGGGTTTGGTGTATTTTTTGCCATTTTGGACTAATTCTGAGCATATCTGGGAATTCCCACCCAGGTTCCTAACATAACTAAAAAAAGCCTTGTGATTATCCTTAGTGTCCTGTGCAATTTTTCTCTCGAAGCTGGCCTTAGATGGTTTTTTTGAGTGCCCATAGATTTTTGCTAATACTGATCAGAGATGCCTTCCCTTTTTGGGATTTTGCTCTATCATGTAGTAACTTCCTCCTTCTATTGTATAGTTTGTTTATGGCTGAGGTCCACCAGACAGGACGTCTGCCTTTGGAGGATTGGGTCTTGGTTTTATTTGGGATTGCATGATCCATGCATTCCTGAAGGTGTTCATAGAATGCATTTATAAAGGATTCTGCGGTCTGGGCCATATTTTCCACAGGCCTGGGGGCTTTGAAGGATTCCACCTCAGTTTTGAGGAGTGTGAAATTTGCTTTAGAGAAGTTTTTCACTGTGGTTTTCTGGGCAGGGGGTGGGGTCAGGATGTGAATATCCAGTGAGATTAGTTTATGGTCTGATCTTACCAGTGAGGGATACACTTCTGGTCTGGAGCATAGAGTCCCCATGTTGGTGATGATCAGGTCCAGTATGTTTTCCCCTCTTGTGGGAGTGGTAACAAGTTGTTCCATAGCATTTGAGTTTATAAATTCTAGGAACCTTTGGGCTAGGGTGTTGGAGCTAGAGTAATGCGCCCAGTCTATGTTTGGGTAGTTGAAGTCACCCAATATAATGGTGTTTGGAGAGACCTTCATATTTTCCAGTGTTCTCACAAAGGCCGAGTGGGGTTCCTGGGTTTGGGAGGGTGGTCTGTAGCAGGCTATAAACTGGAAGGCAGTTTTACCCACCGTTAGTTGCACATGGATAGTCTCTGATGCTTCGTGCTGTGCCACCAACCTGGAGGTGTGGGTATCTTTGACGAATATTGGTACTCCCCCTCCTTTTGTGGTTCAGTCCAAGTTTTGGGGCCGAAAAGCATGGTATAAGGTATAACCTGGTATTGCTGGGGTGCTCTCAGGAGCCTTGAACCAGGTTTCTGTTACTGCACAGATATCGATGTTCTCCATGCTAAGGAGAGTTTTGAATGCGTGCATCTTGAGGTTTAGACTTCTGGCGTTGAGTAGCATTACTCTTAGTTTCTTATCCCTTGTGATACCTATGGAGGTGGGTTTCTCTTTTGAGCCTTGCCTAAAAAAGGCACTATGGGGGTGGCAAGAGCCTTTGCCAATATCCAAAAGCCCAGGGGTGACAGCTGCAAGCCGTCCCTAGCGAAGCATCGTGGCTTGTCGAACATGTCATCCCAGGCTGACAGGCATTGGATCCCCTTTGAATGACACCAATACTTAAACCAATTCTTGAAATTGATCATCTTGTCTTCATACTGTGGCATCATTCTTGGTGAGGGTAAGATGCTACTCAAGGTCAGGGTCATACCGGCCTGGTCTACATGCTCAGAGAGCTCCTCTATGTCTCTTTTCATGTAGTCCAGGGAGGTACGTCTCAGATCATTCACACCAGCATGGACAATGATGGAGTCATATTTGTACTTGCCTTGGAGTGACCTGAGTGCTTGTGCTATGTGGCGGATCCTAGGGCCCGACAGGCAGCTCACCGTGACCACCTTCTTGTTCAGCCTGGTGAGCGGGACGTCAGTGTGCCTGACGATAGAGTCACCTATTACAAGTGTATTAGGTGTGTTGTTTATCCTTAAGGGCTGTGACTGTTCGGCACACTGGCTGTGTGTTGCACGTGTTTTGTTTTGGGGTAGCGGTTGCTTGGGTGTCTGCTTTGGAGGTCTCTGCTGCTTAGGAAGATTTTTATTTAGAATCTCCATGTATGTTTTTGTGTGGTTGTGTGTTTGGTTTGCTGTCATGGTAGGTCTATGTGAGACTGGAATTGTAGTGAGTGTGGTTTTCTTCTCCTGACTGGTTACGCCAGTACTGAGTTGAGAGAGCTTAGCCTCCAGTTTGGCTATATGGTTGCATCTCTCACATGTGTTGGAATTTGTTGGGAGGAGGAGAGGGTTGTCTGTGTACATGAGGCAGTTGTAACATTGCCTCAAGATTCCCAGATTCACCAGGTGGACCGGAGAGGAGACTGAAAACTGACCTTTGGACATGCTAGAATAGCACTGGGAATTCCTTTATAATTGAAAAAAAGGGCCAGTGGGGAACAAGGTACTCAAGGGGAGTTTGTGAGGGTGTAGTGCTTTTAATTTTTTACTGCTGACTTATATAATTGCTTTAGTGAGCAAGTGCCAGGTAACTTAAATGCAAAAACGACAAACAGTAACTTTCTTTCAAGTGAAACAAGGAAATAAGTACAGTAAGCAATGCAGATATCACTAGGGATCCACAGAAGCACTGAAAAGCCGCGTTTTAGGTGGAATTAGCATTTCAAGGAAATAACAAGAAAACAAACAAGCATACAAACAAAGCTAGATTCAGCCGGCCTGGATCTAGTCTATGCTACAGCAAACAAGGTGTACCAATTTCAGTAAGAAACAGTTCAGATATGCAGGCACTATAAGCCTTTAACCAGAAATTCCCAGCTCAGAAGGGCAGACTCCAGCCTCTCCTCCCACAAGAGTGCAGACCACGAACCTTCTTAATGTAAAATAACTGGCCTGAAGCCCAAGTGCTTAAACCAGAACTAATACACTTTTAGAACAACAGACACTGAGCCCTCAATCAGCAGTTCCCAACTTAGAAGGATGTAAGCTACCTGTCCTGCCACCACAGTGCAGGCCACAAACCTTCCTAATGTAAAACAACTGGTCTGAAGCCCAAGTGCTTAATCCAAAAGATTTAGAATGATAGCTACACTTTAATCAAGTTACTACCAAGCAGTAATAAATACAATTGAATACGTTAAAGAATGCCTGGATTATTGCTTAAGTTATACAAAAAAAGCTAGATTCAGCAGGCCTGGATCTAGTCTATGCTACAGCAAACAAGGTGTACCAATTTCAGTAAGAAACAGTTCAAATATGCAGGCACTCCATGAAGACATGAGAACCAGGAAGCCAATTTCTCTTTATCAGATTGTTTCCATAGAATCATGAAGGCCAGCTGCAGAATTGTTACTGAATTTGCATGTATTTGCTAGAAAGAATCCTCATAATATTCAGTGATATTTTTCATTTACTTGTGCTTTCTTAAAATTTGTTAATAAATCAAAGGTCTTTGATGCAGCCATTTCTCCACACAAGAATTAGAAAGCACATCATCTCTTATGCTTTTTAACAAGGTGTTTTTATGCATTGCAGTGCCTACATTTCTTAAAACTGAATGAGAGAAGGGAGACAAAAAAAAAACAGCAGCACCTGTTTACAATCTCTATTACACTTAAAAATAAGTGAAAAAACTTTACTTTATAGCACGTAAAGAAAACCACATGCCACAAAATTGGTACTATGTAAGGAAAAAAAATCTTTACTTACACTTAACATCTCCCTCCTCTTGCCCTCCCCCAAAGCACTTTTCAGGACATATAGTAGGGCATATGCTTTAGATTCCCCCACAAGTCCTACAAACTGAAAAAAATTCAATATTTCCAGATGTACTTTTTCTGCCATATTTCACAAATATAATCATTGCATTGTAACCCCATGTTAAGTTACTGGTTTTATTACTGTTAATCTCCAAAATCCTGTCACTGCTTCATTTCCAACATACTCTCGATTCTTCTAGTCAACTCTTGTGCTCCCTTCCTTCTCTCAAACGGTTTCCGTTGAAACAGTGGAAAAGGTTTCATAGGTACAGTCTCTCTGTGGTCTGTTACCAGAACAAGATCCACTCTCTCCATCTGTATCACAGCTCACTTTTTGTTGGACAAACTTTTGCATTTCCTCCTTAGCATATACTTCATCAAAAAATGATTTTGTCCCTCCAGGGAAGAATACCTTTAAAATAGATGGGTACAACAGTTTGAATCTCAGCATTCCCTAAATAGTGGAAAAAATGTGCTCCTCTTTTGTCTGGTGTACAACGAGTAATCATTCTCCACAAACACTGCCATCACCCACTTCTAGTACTTGATCCTTCTGCCAGAATTTTGTCAGAATCAACTCCACCTGCTGGTAAGATTGCACTTGGAGCATACACATGATGTGCCTTTTCAACTAAACTCCTGCTGTGGAAAAATTAATGCAGTCTGTTCATTCCAGATTCTCTGGTATAGCTGAAAATCTCAGGTTTTCCCTACAGGCTCTGCCCTCTAATTCTATTTTTTTAAAACATTTCTTCCTGGGCAGTCTCATATTCAGCCATCATTTTCTTTATTTCTTTTGTTTTTTATTTCATCCTCTGATTTTTACAGCTTTATCATCTTATCTAAATAGCTGTTTAAAGCTTCTTCCATTTTTTCCAGCCTTTTGGTGTTTCTGTTGACATACTCCATCAGTTTTCTCTTTATTTTAACCAGGTCTGTATGCAGCTGTCTTGTATCTACCTGTAGATTACTAGAAGTCATGTCTGAAGGTTGCACTGCTTTTTGCTGAACGGCTGCAGAACTCTCCCGAGTCAGCATTTCTTCCTCACTTTCTGTAGCCAATGTTTTCCAAACTTTCTACATTTCTTTATTCCTGGCATCCAGGCAGTGCGCTTACTAGCCAGTTACTAAAATGTACCCATAAACACAAGTCTACTGGTTTTCTCTGTCAAGTTTCTATTTTCCCACTGGGAGAGCTAGAAACAAGCTGATGTTCTTCGTGTGTCACTGTTGCAGTCAATCACACTTAGGTTATTTGCCTGCAGGTAGCCCTCAGTCGGCCCAAATACCAGAGTCTTGGGATATCGGCATCCAGTCATCAGGGGTATTAAACATGCAACCATTACATCAGCTTTTCTTGCTGCACAGGAGCCCGAAGCAGTTCACAAGTGTTGGTCAAGTTTCAAACCTGAAGTCTTCTAAAGCTAAGAATCCCATTGAGGATCCTTTTTTCTTGTTCTAACCGATGTCAGAAAAAGTTAACAATTGTCTTGCCTGTGGAAAGCAAATACCTCACAGAGATTTCCATTCTTCATGTGTCACCTGTTTAGGCCCAGACCACGACGTTACTCGCTGTCGGTTTTGTGCCTTAACACCTGAACTATTCGTCGGGCTATCTTTGTCACTAAATTCTTTCACTCTCGTTCTCTGTATTCTGAAATGGCTTTGATAAGCCATCCAACTACCAATCTTCTGAAAAATCGTAAGGATAAAGACAGACCGCATAGGTCCAAAACTGCTATGAATGCTTCTGCTAAGCTAGTCGTCAGTCTGCCAGTACTCAGTGAGGTGCCTTCGCAGCCCCAATACCTGCTTCTACAGATTCGCAGGCCTCTGCTGAGACCCATTCGGAGTCCAATAGGCTGCGAGATGCTTCTTCAACTATGGAACCTGCGGATGTCTTTACCTTGGATGGGTCTGGAGCCGCTGTGCAGGCACCGGCTTCTGAGGGTGTTTTTAGACCTCCCGATGTTCATATTAAACAGACTACTTCATTTACAGAGTTTCTCAGGCCCAGAGTATGCACTACGCCTAGAAAACCAATGACCAAAGCACATTTTCAAGCTTCCATGCAACAGAAACAAATGCTTTGAATGGCTGAAAACCTTATTACTTTAATTAGGGGAAACCAGCCTTCCCCCTCTAAAAAAACAATGAATTGATTTTCCTTCTGATTCTACAGACCATGAGCCTGATGACTCTGACCCCTCTGATTACCAGGGCATACCCTTATCCACCTATGAGGATTCAGATGCAGGGCCGGCCTTAGGCATAGGAGAACTAGGCGACCACCTAGGGCGCCGTACAGGCCGGCCTTAAAAGGGCGCAATTGTATATATTTGCGGACCGGAGTTCTGCTTTGAAAATGAATTGAAAATGAAACGCCCCTAACTGGGAAAACTGAAAGGCAACAACAACACGAACATTACGACAAATTTCACCACCCATAGAGGCTAGGAATGCGCCCTCCCCCACTGCAAGCCAAACACGAATTTCTTGTTTTTTTTAATCCAACACAGCCTCCGCCCGGCCCTAAGCCATATTTTCATTCCCTCCCCCCTGCATGATGTAGATGCTTGATGTGCTGTGAGTGGCCACTCTTATGGAGCATTGTTCAAATGAGCCTATCAGTATGACTTTGTACCACTGACATCACGGCCACACTGAGCATATATAAACAGCTCACTCCCGCCTCTCGTTCCTTCTTTCGTTGACGCGTTAGCGAGTCGGGTGCACCTATTGGCTAGTGGTGATCTCGTTTCCTGGAATCTGTGGATGTGAGTCAGCGTCATTTTGTTCCTGGATTTGAGTACTTGCACGTGTTTTGGCATTTTAAATTCTACCGGCGACTAGGAGGTAAGTGAGCGATAGGGGTCGGGATTTATATTTCAGACAAATGCAAAGTAGGCAAGCATTTTTTAGTTCAGGTTCTCTTTCACTGGAAGATGTTGCTGTCTTACATATGATTAAACATGTTTTAAAGGTAATTGGGATGATTGTGGAGTAAAGTATTTGTTGTAGGTAGATGGAAAGGTTTTAAGGGGTTAGGATAGACATTGCAACAAGTTACTGTTTGCCCCCTGAGTTTTTGTGTTTTTGTGTGTGTGTGGGGGTTAGGAGATAGACATTGCAACGAGTTACTGTTTGCCCCCTGAGTTTTTGTGTGTGTGTGTGTGTGTGTGGGTTAGGAGATAGACATTGCAACGAGTTACTGTTTGCCCCCCGAGTTTTTGTGTGTGTGTGTGTGTGTGTGTGGGTTAGGAGATAGACATTGCAACGAGTTACTGTTTGCCCCCTGAGTTTTTGTGTTTGTGTGTGTGGGTTAGGAGATAGACATTGCAACGAGTTACTGTTTGCCCCCTGAGTTTTAGTTTTTGTGTGTGTGTGTGTGTGTGTGTGTGTGTGTGTGTGTGTGTGTGTGTGTGTGTGTGTTAGGAGATAGACATTGCAACGAGTTACTGTTTGCCCCCGCCCTGAGTTTCAAGTAAATGCTATCGTCTAGTTTTCACTTTAGAAATCTTATAACAGTTTTGGCAAATACGGTACAGTGTAGAAACATTGATCACCTTTTTGAAAGCATTGCAACACTGCTATCATTTTTACTCCATACAAAATGTAAAACCGTGGTTATATCTCAGAATAGCAGTTTATGCATATAAACAAGTTCAGGTCCGCCACACAGATCAGCATCATTTCCATTATTTTTGTCTACTTGTTCTGAATGACCCGAATTGTTAATTAAAATAAGTGATCCATTTAGTCTTTTGGTCCAAACAGGTCCTTGTCCCTCTATTTATAGTTAAGATGTAGTTTAGTTTTGTTAGTGAACTTCTGATCACCTGTGCAGCAGTGAGGGCAAGAATACATATCCTGCACCTGATGGATTGCGCTACTGTTCACAGTTTCAGATTTGTCATCAGTAGGGTTGCCAGCTGTCCGGTTTTTGACCGGACTATCCGGTTTTCAGTGAAATTGTCCGGTGGAAAAAAATCATCAAAACCGGACTAATGAAGTCCGGTTTTTTTTGCCAGTCCGAGTCATCTTAAGGAGGACTGAAAAGTAAAACTGAAACGGTAACTTTATAACGGTAAGGAAGTTGGGTTGTCTAGACACGCCTTATTTTAATAAGGAAGTACTTTGTGGTGGAATCGAAATGAACTGAGCATGTAAATATTAGAAGCCAAGTTAAAATGGAAACGTTGAATTTTTTATTTTATGTTTTAGTTTTTATTTGTGTGTCTTCTTACAGCGATGACTTGATTCATGCATATGTAGTTCCTCATAGCCACATGGACGTTGGCTGGGTTTACACTGTGCAGGTAATTTCCGTTTAAAATTCTTGATCAGAAAATAGTTTTAATGTACAGAAAATTATTAGACTCCCACCCTGGGCCATGTTTAGTATAGATCTGCTGCCATTTACTTTTTGAGTAAGACATTTTGTGATTTATTGTTGAGACGGGAGGAGACTGTCTCTATTTTCTGTCTTTACCATTGTATCGGAGTTCCTGCATATTGCATACAATTTTACAAATTGTATGATACAATTCGGTCATCTGCAGGAACTCCGAATCCGATAAATAAAGCTAGGTTGGCAAGAAACCTACAAACGTTGATAAACTTCTATGAGTTCACATTTACAAATGTCTGATTCTGGAATATCTAGCTTTATGCATTGGTAAACTGAAAAGAAACTTAAGTTTATTTTCTTATCTGGTTAAACTTAGGCAGCCCTTATAGTTGGTACACGGAGGTGTGTGAAGTGATCTGTCCACCGCCAGTGTAGAAGTCCAATACACAGTCATATACGACTGCCAATCTACACATCAGTCATAGATGTATCAGAAAAAGTTTTTTTTTTTTTTTACTCATAATAGACTGTGTTAGGTAGGGATCACGGTTGTAACCAGATTTTTTTCAGTTTGAACAGTCGATCTGATAAATGGCTTGATGGTTGGACCCACATATGGTTCACCAAGTCACAGGACCATATACAAAATACTAAACATACAGCTGGAAATACTGGTCCAATGGAACAGCCAAATAAAGCACGAATGCATCTCAGACAATCCATGTGTGATTAATGGCATGGTTGCTGGAGGGACTGGGCAGGGAGGATGGGATACCATCTGTGGGAGGGAGACTGTCTAGGCTTGCTACAGTAGTGGCCTTAATAGCCTGGCAAGCTCATGCTGCAAGTGATATACCATTTGGTCAGGTTGACCATGTGCAGAAATGCACATGTATCTTCAAGTCAGAGATTGTTGAGTTGGTAAAGCTACAGTGGTGTGGTGGGGAGTTAGGACACACTTCCTGGCAGCAGAATGACCTTGCATTATATCTGTTGGTATCTCAATGGTCCCATAAAGGGTCAAGTTGAGTCCAAGGAAGGCTGGCTAAGGTAGGACCAGTAGCGCGCAAACAAATTCAGCATGATATGATTGTGTACTTAGTTTTGTTCCACTTGACCACTTTACTTCCTCTAAAACGAAGTTTTACGTGTCATCACCGCTGTCAGTGTCACTCACGCGCACGCTGTAACAGTTTTACACACCTGGCACCTTTTAATGAGAAACCAGTCCACTGGCCGCACACGCAGCAGAATGCTGGAGTAGGAGGAGTGTGTTTGACAGGCTGACAGGCTACAGCTCGGTCATGTAATGAATAGCTGGATAGTTTAAACCGGCGCTTGAAGACTATGTATATAAGTACAGTGTCTCGCTTACTTTGTTGTTGAGCGGATAGTTGACGATGGTACTCATTCAAAAGTACTGAAATCCAGAAATAGTCAAGGACTTTTTCCACCTATTCAGTTGCTTGCTTGCAATAGTGCCCCTTAGTTAAGGTAAATTACCACTAAATATGTTATCAGTTCTAATGTTGGCTGTTTTTGTTCTTAATCAGTTTATATTTGTAATTTTCGGGTTGTGGGAGGAATAATGAATGCCTTTGTGCATCACTGAATGAGTCACAGAAAAAAATGTTAAGACTGGCTAGAACTGAGCTTTTAGCTGTTACCAGACTTGCAGCAATATTTTGAAGGAATGAGGACCGCCTTACCAACTGTGTGGGCCCTAATTTTAGATCATTTTGAGGGGACCCCGGACCTCTCATCACTAGAGTTACCACCTATTCAAATGCCCAAAGTGGGACAGTTGTGGCACAAACATCAGATTTTTCAGGCCAAAACATACCCACAGCCAGTACAAAGGACAGAACTTCACTTTTTTGCCTAAATAAAAGCGTATTCTTGTAGCATTTTAGTTGCTTGTTCTGTTTCTTATAACATTTAAGTGTTTCAGATACAGAATTCCTGTTTTATACAACTAGTCTATTGCATAAAATATAGGAAATAATTTTGCCCTAAAATCTCAGGACATTTTCCATTTTTACAATTTTTTTGCAGGACACAACTGCCAAAAGAGGGACTGTCCCTCACAAAGTGGAACAGGTGGTAAGTAACCCTGTCTACCACCCCACCTCTCCTCCGCATGATGGCTTCTTGAGCTTAATAATATTTCATATTAGATATCAGAAATGTATGCTATTAATTAATATTAAAATAAAATAATATATTTGTTTATTAATTTGTATTTTGTCCTGGATTATCCCTATCCAACATCTCCTATTGCTCATCTTGCAGGATTTGTTTAAATAACTCTGGCACATGTGTCACCAAATGGGTGCACACTGGCTTACCAGTAACCATGTCCCAAATTCTGTAGTACTGCTTGTATATCCGGGCCCTGAGTAGGTGGCAGCTGCAATTTTCCTTCTTGCCCCCCTAGACAATTTTTTTCATTTTATTTTTTTTCAGTCTCCTTTCCTGTATTGCTTTCATTTGCTTCATAGCTTTCTCTCCTTCGAATCGCATCCCATGCCCAACAATTGTGCATACTCAAATACTTTATTTTCTCCTTTGAAACATTATACTGTACAATGTTATGATGGTGAACAGGTACTCTTCTTACCTAGTTTACTACTTTTACTGATTAAAATCTAGTACTGCATCTACTTGATTGTGATCATTGATACTACATACTATCATGACTTATACTTCTCGGCATGCTTCTTACATTACCACTGCACTATTGCATTGTTACTGATTAAAGTTTATTGTTTTTTGGTAGCTTTTTTCTTTGTGTTACTGTTTTAATACCTTTAGTAAAGAAAATAATTTTCTATCCACCTCTGCCTCCCACTACTCAACTCTTCATGTTTCACTTCTCTGGGATTATGTTCATACCTGTGACAGCAACAAGCATTTATCTGCATACTGCAGATTTGGTAACATTCTGACTAAGTGATCAGAAGTTACCGCACATCAAAGTACCTGCATTTCTAGTGTATGTTTTAGTGCTGCCTGAGACTAACTATTCCATATTTATTTCTTGTAACTGTTCATTAACAACCATCCATAAACTCCATACCAGTGAGAAGCAAAAGAAAATGTTACCTTGCAGTCTTCAAAATAAGAATGGTCTTATCTGGAACAGAAAAAGAGGGCGTTCCCATCAGCTGATGTCACCGTGATGTCATAAAATGGGTGTGGCATTGATGGGAGAGTGGGTGGGAATGGGTGGAGTTATGGGTGATGCGAGGGGCGTGACCTTAGTCCGGTTTTGGCCACAAAGAAATCTGGCAACCCTAGTCATCAGTTGAATATTGTCTAACTTCCTGGCTCCTTTCTTTTCTTTTTTTACTGAAAGAAATAGTTTATTGCATCTTCATTGTTACAACGATCAGTTTTTATTTTAATTCTTACTGTTAAATACAACACTTTGAGTAGTCTTCAGTAATATTTCAGTATCAGCCTGTCTTGTTCAGCTGCCGGTGTTTAAGGATGGTTGGAATTTTAGAGACAAAAGGTTCACTGGAGGATTAGCTTGTTTGCAATGTTACTTGCATCCAGAATGTTTTTTGACAAACTAAATGGCCATCTACACAATATGTTCATATGAAATCAACTAAAGTAATATATCTGCATCATGCATTTGTTATATATGGCGTCGTCTGAATGAATGTGGTTTGCTAGTTCATTCAATAAGATGACTGATAAAAGCTTCACACTTTCTTTTCTAACTTTTCTCTTATGTGCACACGTTCTTGCTTGGCTGTTCAGTAATTCGTTACTTGTACATTAGGTTACAATTGAGGTATGATGCATTAATTCATGAATGCAGGTAATAAATCAGAAGTGTTCATTATTTGTTGGTGCTGACATTCTCCAAAGGACAGTGCAAAACATAAAATATTTGTATTAATCCAAGGCCTGAACAAACGACAATAATTCTAACATGTTATAGGCATCCCTCTTGAAAAAAGCAGCAGTGATTGCAAGCTTGCCTGTACTTAATACTTCGTGGCATACTACTTTTATCTTCTGCAGTAACCTTTGCCCATGGATTTCACCTGGCTATCAGTTGTTGCTAAGGCTGTGACCTTGTCATACCCTGCTGAGCTCTGATACCACCTGGAAGCCAGCCGTTTTACCGCAGCATTACATTAACTGCACTGCACAATGCCCATACCCACAAGAAGACACCAGATTGTTTTCTTGCCATCTGTCTACTGACACCTTGCCTCGGAAATCACGGTTATCGGTACCAATAAAATTATTTATCAAAACCAAGTAAACATCAAAAGTAAAGAAAATACAAAGCAAAGGGACAAAACTATACAAAGTGAAAACAAATAATTGAAAACAAACTGCTGTTAAATAAAAAAGTGGAATATGTAAAACGGAACTATTTGACCCGTGTGGCTGTGTGTGGGCATATGTGTGGCTGTGTGTGGGCATATGTGTGGTTCTGCTGACACGGTCTTTGTTTTATTTTATACTATTTGACAACTAATGAAATGCTGTGATTGGAACCATGTTAATACTGGAATAATTAGCAATTATACAGGCTCCAAATGTATTTCTTTTTGTACAAGCTGAAGCAAATGACCCCTTCCCCATGCAATTAGCTAAATAGAAGTGATATGATATGAAAATAATTAAAATCTGTATGTAAGATGTGGCCCAGATCTTGGACTAAGCTTTTTCAAGTGCATGTTTAAAAACGGGATTCTTTCAGTTAAGTGGGCTGTCTCCTTTCTCTCAGTTTAATGAATGAATTTTACATAAGGGAAAAACATACCAAGAAAATGTGTACCACTCAGTAGCTATGGGGCAGGGCCTCCACCCTCCACTCCCCCAGTGCTAAGATGTATAAACAGTTTTGAGGTGACCATCAATGGAAAAAAGGGAAATATTTGGGTTTTGATGATGTGTATGTATTTTCCTTCCAGCAGTCATGTGGTAAACTAGTGACAGGAAATATAGCAACTTTAAGGCACAGTGCTTAAAAATAAGTGATTTGAATGTAGGCATTTCAGAATACTGACCATTAAGTAAGGAAATTATAATCAAACATCTCAACCCTGATAGTTATAAAAGTGTTAGATCACAGGCTTACTTCTGTTATTCAAACCACAGGCTTACTTTTATTATTCAAACTTCAAAATTACAACCTATAAACCTTAGCACGGATATAAATAGGACATGCTGGAGGGATAGATTCTCACCCAGAAACTCCCTATGCTGTGGAATAAAATCCCAGTCCATGTGAGGCAGAGCACCTCGCTGGCTCTGTTCAAGAGAAATATTGACCGGTGGATGGGAGATCATAGGTTTACCCCGGGAATCATCTCTGTCACTGCTGGACAGAGGCACAACAAACTAATGGGCACAGTAGGGGGTGGCGTAAGCCACAAAACTTTGGGCTAGGCTTATAAATGCCTTAGGGCAGAAACCTATGAACAAATTTGAATTCAGTGTTCAAGAGAAGTATCCAATCTAACAGTTCAAGCAAAAAATGACAGTTTTCTGTATTTTTAAATGATTTAGCCACAGTCCTATTTTGTATACATTTTTTCAAATGAGATGATACACCAGAATTTGGGAGTGGACATAGAGAGTCCATCCTCAAAGGCCCAATATCCCACCATACACAAATTATAGCCCCAATATCTGTAAGTAGAATCTACTCCCTTCCCCTAGCTAAAGCAGAAATCAGCATCAGCAGAACATGACAGAATTTACAATTACAAGAAACTCCTAAGACGTGTTAACCTGAAAAGATGGCAAAATGATTATAATTTATCTATATAAAATGATTTATTGCTTTTGGAAATGATTTAAATTATCAGCAAATGTATGTGTTTATAAATGGTGCAGCTGAAAAAAGCAGAAATAAGGAATTAGGAAAATCTGCTTATTGAATACAATAAATCAATATAGGAATTTTTTTCCTGTAAATAATTAATCAGCAATGTTTCTCTGTGTGCATTTGTTTCAGTTTCTTGTCTATATGGCAACTAGTCTGTATAGAAAATAACTTATTTAGCTAAAGATTATATGATTTAAATTGTGAAATGTGAATTTGTGAACGAAGCACTGGGACATGCATTTAATTTAGAAATCGGACATGTAATGGTATTTTGGCAGTGGTACAAAGGCAGGTCATCTCATACTGTTAAATGCAGGGTATTTTGTTCTATTTTTAATTATCTCTTCCCTTTAGAGAGTAGGTTACACCGTGTATCAGGTAAATGGGCTGGATTCCATAAAACAAAAGTCACTGTTATCAGACTGTGGCATTAATGTTAAAACGGTTGTATAGATGTATTATCTTAAATTCTTGGTTTTCATTATTGAATAGATGCGTTTACCTGTTTGAAGTATTTAAAATCGGCAAGGAATGGTATTCGCTTCCTGAATTTATTAAAAAAGTGGCATTTTGTAGGAAGTGAGAGTCAGTATGTTTCTGAGGGAAGAATGTGAGACAAGACGTATTAGTAAATATTTAGGTTAAGCGTGCTGTTCTTCAAGGCATGTTGTGCTCTTGATTAGTAGGACTAGGCTTCACTGTTGCTAGTAGTGACAGCAGTAATAAAGCTAGCTTGTAAAATAAATGCTTGTCTAGTCAGTGTTTGATTAGGTCTACAGCCCACCTGATGTGAAAAGCAGCGGACAGATAGATCTGTGTGTATTGTGCTTTTACTTGTGGCTTTTTAATAAAATTGCACGGTGGAGTGTTGTCATTGTAGTCCTAGACATTTTTGGTGCAGATTGGTAGTTGTGTGTTCAGTGATTGTGTTTGGAAGTTTCAGTATGTTACTTCATTTGGTATGCACGCACCTGAAGCAAATATCTTTTTTATTCCTTTCTGTGCGTGCATTTTCATTTGCAGCTTTGCTGTAAAGTGTGGTGTTTTATTCTGTACTGAGGCCCAGCTTAGTGTTATAGAAAATTGAACATTCATTTTTCTGATGTGATTCATCGATTAATGCCTTGTTTTCTAAGTCATCAATAAAGGTCACTGCAGATTCCTTTCTTTTGCTGTTGAAAGCATCCACTCACACAAAAAAATGACTAAGTTTTTGCCATGATACTTTACTGATCTAGGACTAGTTTTATTGTAAGACTCACTCAATTGCTATATTGTGAAAGTCAAGACAGTTATGGCATGTATGCTTTCTCATATACGTACATTTTTAAAAGTAACAATACAAAGTGATAGTGCATTTCTCAGACATAGCGGAGGAATAGCAGTGTATGAATGGGAGTGATGGAGACGCTATGTACAATAGCAGTGAACTTTTTTGTTTGCAGTACACTGATCTCACAGCAAAAATGTAATTTGAATGTAGAATGGTAATATGATTTAACATAGTAATTCATGTGCTGGTTTATATATAAATATTTTGTAGTACAAGTGAAAGAAGCAAGTGTGGCTGCCTAATAGGTTCTGTCTAAGGAACAGACTCTGCTATAATATCTCAAGGAGATGTACTGGCAGTAGCAGTCATATTATATGGAGGTTCTGCGGTGGCGTTGTGTAACTGACTTGCGATCGTGTGGGGTGCATCAATGGTGTCGGCTTTTTTTTTTTTGTAGCATACAGTATGTTTACACTAATGTTTTGTCCTTCATAGATCTTTGGGAAACTGGTTACCTTGAACGTGATAGGAAACAACTGAAATATTCGGAAGCTTCAAGTGCTGCAATGAATACTGCATCCTCTGCAATGAATACCACCTCCTCTGCATCTGTGAATCAGTAAACACTTCCATGACAACTGAATAACATTCCTGCTGCCTTGCATTGTAGGCGCAATCTGTGTGGACAGTAAATTAGATGAAAATTGAGCCATAATATCACTTTATGAACCAGTACAGTAACATTAGAAATGTTTACAAGTACATGGATAGGATGAGATGGGGGGGGGTAAATGTGCACAATGTATGCAAGCTCTAGTTCCAGATGACTGATTCTTGATTAGACTGTTCGGCTGTTTTCTAATTTGGTATAGTATAAAGTTGGCTCTAATTTTGTATAGTATAAAGTTGGCTCTAATTTTGTATAGTATAAAGTTGGCTCTAATTTTGTATAGTATAAAGTTGGCTCTAATACATGTACTTAGTTATACAACCATTTGTAGTTGCAAGGCCTACTTGGGTGAATTGAAAGACTTATGTGGGTTGGCAGCTCTAAGAATTGAGGGAGTTTATGAACACTGCAATTTCCATTGCTAACATCTGAATTTCCAAAATTTATTTTTAACAGACAGCCTGGAAAAGGTCCAAAGAAGCTTTTTGGTTCAGCAAATAGAAAAAGAAAGGCTGAGAGAGAATTGCAAGTGGCTAGTTTACGTGCTTCAATGATGCGATTTATGCAGTCTAGTCAGACATTAGACAGCAGTGAGCAGCAAGACAGGGACAGTGAAATGCTTCAAGAGGCAGATTTCTCTGAGGTGCCAAGCAGTCCTTCCAGACCAGGTGAAAGTGACAGTTCCTGCCAAAGTCCCAGCGATGCTTGCTGTATGGTAGATGACAATACTGGTACTGGATGTGCAGATAATGAATCTGAGTCAGAGGTGTGTAATGGCTCTGACCTTGCAGGTGGTAATGCCGAGTGTGTCAGAGAGTGGGGAGCTGAGTCTGTGTCTGGGGCATCCCATTGACTATTCCTGTGTGGTCAGAGCTAGGAGCAAGTCCTGTATCTGACCAAGTAGTAGATGTATGTGAGGAGGAAAATAAGGAAGTAGCTCCAGTAACATGCAGGGAAGTCGATAGTGACCCTGGTAAATGGCCAGATCCCATGGATGATAAAGTTCGCTGTCTGTTAAGTGCTGAAGGGCCTGTTCAGATAATGAATCACGCTTTTCCCTATGATGATCACCATAGAAGATTTAATCCTATCTTCTATACAAAAAGACTTACAAATGGTGAGACAGTCAGAAGGTCTTGGTTGGTGTATTCTGAAAGTAGTGACTTAGTATTTTGTTTTTGTTGCAAACTCTTCAGCAGTACTCATTTAGTTGCCCTGTCTAGTACAGGAACATGTGACTGGAAAACTTTGGGCCAAAAGCTTGTAGAACACGAGCGGTCAGTGAAACATAAAGAAGCTGCTGCTAAGTGGAGTGACTTGCACTTGAGGCTTAAGAATAGCTCCACCATTGATCACCACCGTGAGAACATGATTAAGTCTGAGAGAAAATACTGGAGAAACATTTTGGAAAGACTTCTTGCAATCTGTCAGTACTTGTCCCAACATAACTTAGCATTTAGGGGTAGTGAGGATCGACTCTTTACAAGTGGTAATGGCAACTTCCTTGGGTTAGTGCAGCTGTTGGGCAAGTTTGATCCAGTAATACAAGAGCATCTTCGTCGGATCAGTAATGCAGAGATCCATGATCACTACTTGGGGAAAACCATTCAGAACGAGTTGATAATGTTAATATCGAAGTCTGTCAGAGACTCTATTTTGCAAAAGATAACAAATGCAAAGTACTACTCTATTATATTGATTGCACTCCTGACTGCAGTCATCAGGAACAGATGTCACTGACTGTCCGTATTGCTGAATGCAATGAAAGTGTGGAAGTTAAGGAGTACTTCTTGTCCTTCCTCCAGGTTACTGAGACTACTGGGGGTTTTCTGACAGACATTGTGTTAAATGAACTCAAAAGTTTGGGAGTTCCCCTCGAAAACTGCAGAGGCCAGGGTTATGACAATGGCTCTAATATGAAGGGGAAACATTCTGGTGTTCAGGCAAGAATCTTGGCCTTAAATCCATGTGCATTTTTTGTACCCTGTGGCTGTCATAATCTCAATCTAGTAATTGGTGATGCTGCAAAGTCTTCTATAGATGCTGTTTCATTCTTTGGTAATCTGCAATGAATGTATACTCTGTTTACATCCTCTACTCAGAGGTACAAAATATTTCGGGATAATGTGTCTTGTCTAACTGTAAAGCCACTGTGTGAGACCAGGTGGGAGTGTAGGGTAGAAAGTGTGAAAGCAGTGAGATACCAAGTGGGTGCAGTTTATGATGCCTTAGTTTCAGTGGCGGAAGTTACAAAAGGGAAGGATCCTAAGGCATATTCAGAAGCAGCATCACTGAGCAGTACAATGAAAAGTGCTAAGTTTTTAATAGCTCTGGTATGATGTATTAGTAAGGGTTGGACAAGTCAGTAAACTTTTACAAAGCTCATCCATGCAGATTGCTCAAGCAGTTCTTCTGCTTGAAGAACTGAAAAGGTTTTTAACAGAATACAGGGCCACAGGGTATGAAAAGGCAAAAGTGACTGCTACTGAGCTAGCTGAAGAACTGGAGGTAGAACTCAAGTTTCCTGGTGCAGATGAGGTGAGACCCAGGAAAAAGAGGAAGCTTTTTGGTTATGAAGGTGATGATGAGTGTCTAACTAGTCCTGAACAGAATTTTAAAATCAACTTTTTCAACTCTCTTGTTGATGTTGCACTGTCATCTGTGCAGGACAGGTTCACTCAACTTGCAGCTCATAGTGCTACTTTTGGCTTCCTCTACAACATACAAGACCTCTGTAATGTTTCTGATGATGAGCTATTGCAGCTCTGTAAAGACTTGCAGAATCTTTTAACGCACAATGACTCTGCTGATATCGATGCAGTACAGCTGTATGAGGAATTGAAAACCCTTTGCCATATTATGCCAAAGGGATTATCAGCACTGGATGTCCTTAATGTAATGAAAAAGCATGGGTTAGTGGAGATATTCCCACATGTAGTGGTAGCTCTACGCATTTTGTTGACTTTACCAGTGACAGTTGCATCTGGGGAGAGAAGCTTTTCCAAACTCAAACTAATTAAAACATACTTAAGAAGTACTATGCTACAGGATAGACTTGTGGGCTTGGCTATGATTTCTATTAATAATGAAATATTTTGCCAGATAGACTCTGCTGATATAATTGATAGACTTGCTCAGTGCAAGGCAAGAAAAGTGCGGTTTTAGAAAGTGGTTAGGTATGAATCTAACAATGTGCAAATTTTGTATGACTTTACAACAGTTGTAAGCAGAAGGCACAGTAGTTCTGTAGTATGCAAGATCCTGTAGGGAAGCACTACAGTGGAGTTGGCAGGTAAGCACCAAGTATGGCTAGCTATGCACTTCTATATTGTAACATACCTGAATGGGTATAGCGAAGCCAACTGCACATGTTCTTGCATGTGTACTGAAGGTATAGTTGCCTACTGCCAATAGGATCATTGCCAGTCTTTGATCAATTATGTGACTGGTACAGTATACATTGTGAAAACAAGCCTACTGATTTAAGTGACTCAAGTAGAAATGACAGTCTGAACAAGTGTAACATTTCACTGAAACATTGCATCTAGAAATGTCAGACTGTCTGTATTGCTGAATGCAATGAAACTGTGGAAGGAAATGTGTACTTTTCTCCTTCCTCTAGGCTACTGAGACTGCTGGCTTTCTCAGTGACACTGTGGTAAATGAACTGAAGTTGGAGTTCCACAAAACTGCAGTGGCCAGGGTTATGACAATGGCTGTTAACATGAAAGGAAACTGTTCAGGCAAGAATTTTCTTTACATCCACATGCATTTCTTGCACCCTCTGGCTGTCACACAATCACAATCTAGTAATTGCTGATGCAAACTAACTTTTCAGTAGATGCTGTTTCATTCTTTGGTAATCTGCAATGAATGTACACTGTTTACATTCTAACTCTAGTACAAACTATTTTGGCATGTGTTGGGTCTAACTGTAAAGCCACTTGGACCAGGTTGAAGTGTAAGGAGAAAGTGTCAAAGCAGTGTGATCTGAAGTGGGTGCACTTTGCAATGCCTTGGTTTCAGTGGAAAAACTTACAAAAGGCAAGGATCCTAAGGCATTTCTGAAGCAGCATTGCTGAGCAGTACAATAAGTGTTAAAGTCAACTTTTAACACTTGTTGTTGCACTGTCATTTGAGAAGGACTGGTTCACTCCACTTACAGCTCACAGTGCTACTTTTGGCTTCCTCAACACACAGGAACTCTTGGTAGTTACTGAAGATATTTCAATTGTCTGTTAACCCACTTTGCATTTGCTGATATTGATGCAGTACAGCTGTATGAGGAATTAAACACTGATAATCCCTTTGGAGTAATGTCAGTGCTTGATGTCCTTAATGTAATCGTGTATTTGTCTCTTACTAGAGGTAGCGCTGCGCATTTTGTTGACACTGCATGTGACAGTTGCATCTGGGGAGTGAAGTTTCTCCAAACAAGTACTATGTTGCAAGGTAAACCTGTGGGATTGGCTATGATCTGAATTAATAACTGTTCCTGCCAGATGTTATATGCTGATATAAGTGATTACAAGGCATGAAAAGTGCAGCTTTTGTAAGTAGCTAGGTAGAGACTGAACAGTGTGCAAAGTATGTATGATTTCACATCTAATGTACTCTGTAGTCTGATCCTACAGCAGAAGGCATAACAATACTTTTCAATGCCAGAGTTCCTGTAGGGCAGCAGCACAAAGTACTGTCAACTAGGCACTATTCTGTACTACTGTAACTGGCTTACTTGAATTGCTAGGACAAAGTTGAACCCTATTCTTCTGTCTGCTAATGTTTCTGCATGCATAATGGAAGGTGTGGTTGCATAATGGCAGTAGGGTCATTGCCAGTCTATCTGCCAGTTGCAGTATACAGTGAACTGTGCCAACTGAACACTAGTTGCCTCATGCAGACATGACAATACAAGTGTAACATGTCACATGAAACTGTCTGTTTTGTGAATGCAATGAAACTGGAAGGAAAGGGGTACTTTTTGTCCTTCCATGTTACTGGGACTACTGGTGGATTTCTCACTGACCATGTTAAATGAACTTAAGTTTGGGAATTCCACTAGATAACTGCAGAGGCCAGGGTTATGACATATTGGCTCGAAATATGAAAGGAAACATTCTGGTGTTGCAGGAATCTTGTCTTTAAATCCACATGCATTTTTGTACCCTCGGCTGTCACAATCTCAATCTTGTAAAAAGTGATGCTGCAAAGTCTTCAGTAGATGTTTCATTCTTTGGTAATCTGCAACGAATGTACACTTTTCAGAGGTACAAAATATTTTGTGATGTGTCAGGTCTATCTGTAAAGCCACTTTGTGAGACCAGGTGGAAGTGTAGGGTAGAAAGTGTCAAGCACCCTAAAGTGGGTGCACTTTCCAATGCCTTGGTTTCAGTGGCAGAACTTACAAAAGATCCTAATGCATATCTGAAGCAGCATGGCTAGTACAAGAAGTGCTAAGTTTTTAATAGCACTGGTGGTCGGGTATGATGCATTGGTGAAGGTTGGAAAAGTCAGTAAACTTTTGCAAAGCTCTTTCATGCAAATTGATCAAGCAGTGATTCTGCTTGATGAACTGAAAAGTGTTTTAACATAATACAGGGCCACAAGGTACAAAATGGCAAAAGTAACTACTACTGAGCTAGCAGAAGCACTGGAGGTAGAATTCCAGTTTCCTGGTGCAGATGAGGTGAGACCCAGGAAAGCGGAGGCTTTTATCAACCAAATGACTTAGTCCTGAACAGAATAAAGTCAACTCAACACATGTTGATGCAGTCATCTGTGAAGGACGGGTTCACTCAATGTCCAGCTCAGTGCTACTTTTGGCTTCTCTACAACATACAAGAACTCTTGGTAGTTACTGAACATATTTCAATTCCGTCTGTTAACTCAGTTGGAATCTGCTGATTTTGATGTAGTACAGCTGTATGAGGAATTAAACACTTTATCACATTACTCCAAAGGGATTATCAGTGCTGGATGTCAATGTAATAAAGCGCCAGACACTTAAGATATTCCCACAGGTAGTGGTAGCTCTGCACATTTTGTTGACACTGCTAATGACAGTTGCATCTGGGGAGAGAAGCTTCTCCAAACTACAACTAACATATTTCAGTACTATGTGACAAGATAGACTTGTGGCCTTGGCTATGATCTCAATGAATGAGGTATCTTGCCAGATAGACTATGGTGATATAATTGATTTGCTCAGTGCAAGGCACGATAAGTGCAGCTTTAGTAAGTAGCTAGGTAGGTAATGAATGGTGTGCAAATTATGCATGATTTCACGTCTGATTTAACCTGTAGTCAAGATTTTACAGTGTAAGGCATAACAATTGTGCAGTATGCCAGAGTTCCTGTAGGGAAGCAGTACAGCAAAGTTGGTAGGAAGCTGAGTACTGTCAGTTGTGCACTTCTCTACTACTGTGACTGGCAAACCTGAATGGCTATAACAAAGTCAAACCCTGTTCTTGCATCTGCTAATGTTTCAGGGAATTGGTTATGGCTAGGCTTGTGTAGACCCTAGGGCCAATCTTGGGTTCATTGTGTAATTAAAGGTGTAGTTGTATAATGCCAATAGGGTCAGTGCCAGTCTTTAATAAATTGCCAGACAATGATACACCACATTTCAGAGGGAATGTGCCAACTGAAATCTCTAAGACTGCAGTAGACATGACAGTTTGTACAAGTGTAACATTTCACTGTGAAACATTGCATATAGAAATGTACATCAAATGGCAGCAGGGGAATAAAACCAAACTATTACAATGTCTGAAGCATGAACCAGCTAAATGAGTCTTCAAGTGTACCTGACAGTTTGGCAATTTAAACATTTTAAGTCACACATTAAATAGAAATGTGTAGTAGCCAGCAATGAAATAAAATCTGACTATTTCAATGTCTTTAACATGAACTATGCCTAACATTTTCAAAATTACTCAAGCAGACCAGACACTTTTTTTTTGTTCACGTTACACATTAATTGTGAAGTATTGCATATAGAAATGCATGAATAGCAGCAGATAAAATGTGACAAATTTTGATGTCTAACATTGAAGTGCACCAACTGAAATCTAATGTCTTCAACTTAAGTGGACCTGACAGTTTGTACAAGTTAATCAATTTTTACTGTTGAACACTGCATTTAGAAATGTACATCTAATAGCCAGCAAAGGAATACTTGAATGACTATTGTTGACATGAGGGGTGTCAATTCACGTGGACCTCTCACATTTCATTGTGAAACATGTACATATAGAAATGTACATCTAATGGCAGCAGTGGAATAAAACCAGACTACAATGTCAAGCATGAACTGAACCAGCTAAATGAATGTCTTGAAGTTACTCGTGTGGACCTGACACTTTGCAAGTTAAACATTTAACTGTCAAATATTGCATATAGAAATGTCTAGGAGCCAGCAATTAAATAAAATCTGACAATTTCAATGTCTAACATTAATTGTGCCAACTGAAACCCAATGTTTTAAATCAAGCAGACTGGACAGTTTTTACAAGTGAAACACTTTTTATTGTTGAAGACTGCAGTTGGAAATGTTCATCTGGTAGCCAGCAAAGGAATAATTAAATGACAATTTCCAATGTCTTTCACATGAAGTGACAATTCAAGTGCACCTGGCAGTTTATACAAGTTCAAACATGCATATAGAACTGTACATGTAATGGGAGAGCAATGCAATAAAGTCATCTGGCAATTTATAAACTGTATAAAGTAAATGTCTAGTAGCCAGCAATGAAATAAAATCTGACTATTTCAATGTCTCTAGCATTAATTGTGCCAACTGAAACCTGTTTTCAAATTGGTCAACCAGACCTGACAGTTTGTACAAATGCAAAATTTTACTGTCAAAGATTGCATATAAAAATGTACTTGACAAGTAATGGAATAAATCATTTGACACTATCGATGTCTCTCATCTTAAATATGCCTTCAAATTACTTGCATTGAGATGATGGCTGAAAGTAGTACACTGCTGTTTAAAACTGAATTTAAAGGTCCCATATCCATCTGCAACCCATAATGGATAAACACTGCCAATACAATTCTGAAATCTGCTTAGTGTTAAGTTGTATGCAAAGTTCAAGACATCACTGACTGTAGTAACACTGCTTTCCTTTTTGGCCTCTGGGTCAGCATACAGCTGCAGCACCACCACATCACTATGTAGCTGTCTGAAGTATGTAGACTTGATTGCTGACCTGTGAAGAGCATGAAGCACATCAGGGTATATAGTAAAAATGTAGAGTTGCTGCTACACTAGACCAAATGTGAACTTCTACACAAACATCAATGAAACATCAATGCACATTGCAAAAAAAGTTAATACTGTCTCATGACTGCAGATGAACACTACACAAGCAACAGATCAACCAGGCTTAAGGATATTCAGCCTTCAATTGCAGTCAACTAAACTACAAGATGTCTTACAGTATGACTTGGATTTTCATGCATTTAAACATGGAAAGAACTGGAGTGTTTTGTGGGAGTGACCCTTCTGTGGGCGTGGCTCAAATAGGGGTGTTCCTTTGTGTTCAGTGTGGGTGGGGCTTAAGGGGCGCCAGAGCAGTGCTTCACCTAGGGCGCCGTTTGAGCTAAGGCCGGCCCTGTTCAGATGCAGAGGATTCCATTCCCCCTGCCTCTCCTGCAGCAGACATTTCTTTCGGTGAAACCTTGCATACTTTAAGAGAGCATTTCCACTGGGAATGCCAGGGCTACCCACAGTTCAAAAAGAGAATCAAGGAATTTGTAGCCTTACCTCAGCACAGGCCTCTAGCTATAACCCCTGTCCTGGATATTATAGATGATGTCTTCATGGAATCCAGTTTTACCCCTGATACTTTACCACCAGCTCCTAGAATGCCTGACAGGTACTACAGAGTACCTGACTCTCACAAATTTCTCTCTAAAAATCCCACTGTGGATCCAGAGACCATTTCCCAGGGACCTAAAGGTATTAAGGCTACTACAGCCAAAAACCCTACCCCTTCAGACAGGGATTCTAGGGCTTTAGACAGATGGGATAAAAAGGTATATACCTCTACAACTCTTGCCATCAGGGCTTTAAATTGCCAGTTTCACATGTTGAAGTACCAGCAGCATATTATGGAACTAATTAAACAAAAAATGTTGTTGATTCCTGACTGTACAGAAAACAAAGATTTACAAGAGTTAATGCATTCTGCAAACCAAGTTGGTAAACCTACTTTGCAGTGTGGTTTTGATGCTTTGGAAGCATCTTGCAGGGCTGCTGTCACTGGGTCTCTTCAGAGAAGGCATGCTTGGCTGAAGGAACAAATCTTGCCAGACCATGTCGAAGAAAATTACTAGATGCTCCATTAAACCAAGAATGTTTGACACAAAAGCAGAAGTTGTTCTTAAAAAGATGGAGGAAAGAGCTAAATCTATGCAAACTGTTAAATATTTTAAAGGTACAGCCACCTAGATTCAGTAGGCATTGGCCTTCTAAAAATTGGTCCTTTCCAGTCCCTCCCAGACCTTCTCAGTCCAAACCCAGGAGCAACAAACAACAAAAACTACAGCCTTAGGGTATGCAGAGATCTAAACAATGGAGTGCTCCCACCTAAAAAACAGGGAGTGGTAAGCCACCCCTTATGGAAAACGTTCACAATGACTTGTCTATCATCCTTCCCAGCCATGCCCAAGTACTTGCACCCCGAGGAGGAAAACTTGCCCTGCATGCAGAAAACTGGAAGTACAATACCCAGGACAAATGTGTCCTAAACATTGTATCCCAGGAATACAGATTCTACTTCCACTCACTGCCAACCCCAAGCGGGTTGCCAGACCTTCCTCCAAACCAGTGGGTAGAGGCCCAAAAGCAAGTACTTTCTCTTTTCATTATCAGGGTTATTCAACCTGTTCCATTAGAGCAAAGGGGACAGGGTTTCTACTCCAGACTGTTCTTGGTGCCCAGAAAAGTGAACTCTTGGTGCCCTATCCTGGATCTGTTAATTCACACCTTCCTGATGGTTTCAAAATTCAAAATGCTTACACTCCAGCAGCTGCTTCCTATGTTAGCCAAGGACTCCTGGGTGGTCACCCTAGATTTAAAAGAAGCTCATCTGCAGATCCCCATAAGGGAATCTTGCAGGAAATATCTACATTTCAGGGCAGGGTCTATGCACCATCAATTCTCTGCACTTCCCTTTGGTTTATTGACTGCACCCAAGGTATTCACAAAGTGCCTGGCTCCAGTCATTGCATACTTCAGGTAGAGAAATATTCAAATTTACCCATACTTGGATGATTGCCTGATATAGACAGACAGTCAGAAATTGCTACTTCAGCATCTGACATTTGTAAAGAGACTGATCTGGGCTATACCATCAATGAAAAGAAATCATCTGGTACTCAGCCAAAATATTGTATTCCTGGGACAAGCTTGAACACAACTTCCCAGATGGCATTCCTCACTTCAGAAAAACTGGTTTATTTGGCAAATTACTTCAACTACTGGCCACCAAAATGCAGCTATTTGTAAGAAAAATACTGCAAGCCCTAGGGTTCATGGCCTCATGCATTCTCCTAATTCCATATGCAAGACTGCATATGAGGAAACTTCAGTGGTACTTAAAAAGCGCGTTTTGGCGGGCTTTTCCAGCTATTGAGAACTCAGCACAGCTCCTCGTGGTGGCCAGCAGTGTTCCTCTAGCAGCAGAGACCAGAAAAGACTACCTTTCCAGATTTTAAGTATTTTCCTTGGCTTTTTCGACCTTTTGTGACTTTCGACTACTGTTTTTGCTTGTTTTATCAAAGTTTGCACTGTTTTTACTGTCTTTATAAGCTAAAACTGTTTACTGCACTTGCTAGTTTAAGTTTTGCCTAAAAGTTAAACTACAGGCTAATACACTCAAGTGTACTAGCTTTTGATAGCAATTAGTTGAAAATTATAGCATTTATTGTGTTTTCTGCCTTTCTGTAAAAAAACTTGAAAAAAAACAAAAAAATATCCTTGTTTTCCATACTTTCCTAACTAGTGTTCCAGAGACCAGATTTTGCTGATCCCTGGGCTTTGTCTTGGTTCCTGTGTTTCTCTATTTTCCTTGTTTGGTCAGGAGGAAGTTTCTTTACTCACCAGTGAGAGTGGGGAGTACTGAGCTGCCTGTTTGTCCTTAGAGGAGTGGTTTAAGGCAGTAACTTGTAGTTTATTGGCCATTTTGGGTCATTTCCTGTCTTTTCCAGCCCCTGCTATAAAGCGCGTTTTAGCGCGGAGTTGCCACTGTTGCACACTAGGGCAGCGGCAGTTAAGCAGGTTTAAACTATTCGGGCTACCTAAAGTCCACTCTTCAAATTTTCCCTTAAAACTACCTTCCTCGAACTATACTACTGATCTAATCAGCGTATCCTATAACTAAAAAGATAATCTCTACTTGACTCCAAGTAGACTATACTCTATCTGTAAAACCTAGCACTTGCTCCTACAGTACTTATCACCTTGATACAGCACTCTTGTTAAAGATAGTACCCCAAAAAGGCAAACCCCATTTCTCGGTCACCCACATCCCCCGGAATCTCTTTTAAAGTTTTTGTCTATTCCTTCTAGCATGTCGAGGGATCAGTTGCTAGTGTCCTCTCCTGCTCAGCTGGTGAACCTGGGAATATTGAGGCAATGTTACAATTGCCTCATGTACACAGACAACCCTCTCCTCCTCCCACAAAACACAAATACATGCGAGAGATGCAACTATACAGCCAAACTGGAGGCTGAGCTCTCTCAACATAGGACTGGCAAGACCAGACAGGAGGAGAAGGTTACCACACACACTATAGACCCAGTCTCACATAGTACCATCACAACCTCAAATTATACACATAAACACACAAAGACATACTCGGAGGCTCTGATCAAAAATCTACCAAAACAGCAGAGGCCACCAAAGCAGACACCCAAACAACTACCACCTCAGAACACAACACCTGCAACACATAGACCTCACAGTCAGAGTGTCAAACAGTCACAGCCCTGATGTCCCGCTCACCAGACTGAGTAAGGAGAAGGTCACAGTAAGCTGCCTGTCGGGCGCTAGAATCCGCCACATAACGCAAGCACTCAGGTCTCTCAACAACAGGTACAAGTACGACTCAGTCATTGTCCACGCTGGTGTAAATGACCTGAGACGTACCTCCTTGGACTACATGAAAAGAGACATTGAGGAGCTCTCTGATTATGTAGCCCAGGCAGGTATGACCCTGACCTTGAGCAGTATCCTACCTTCACCAAGAATGATGCCACAATACAGAGATAAGATGATCAGTTTTAACAATTGGCTTAAACTCTGGTGTCATTCAAAGGGGATCCAATGTCTGTCTGCCTGGGATGACATGCTGGACAAGCCACGCTGCTTCAAGGGACGGCTTGCACCTGTCACCCTGGGATTCCAGATATTGGCAAAGGCTCTTGCCACCCCATAGTGCCTTTTTAGGCAAGGCTCAAATTCTAAACCTACCACCCTAGAACACAAAAAGGAAAAAACTAAGGGTAATGCTGCTCAATGCCAGAAGTCTCAATCTCAAAATGCACGCACTCGAGGCCCTTCTCAGTATGGAGAACATCGATGTCTGTGCTGTGACAGAAACCTGGTTCAAGGCTCCGGAGAGCACCCCAGCACTATCAGGTTTTACCTCATATCATGCGTTCCGGCCCCAAAATCCAGACAATACCAAGAAAGGAGGGGGGGTATCCATATTCATCAAGGACACCCACACCTCAAGATTGGTGGCAACGCACGATGCATCGGAGACCATCCAGGTGCAATTAACCATAGGCAAGACTGCTCTGCAAATTGTAGCATGTTACAGGCCACCCTCACAAACTCAGGAACCTCACATGGCTTTCCTGAAAACACTGGAGGGAATAAATGTATCTCCAAACACCATCATACTAGGTGACTTCAATTACCCTAATATAGACTGGGAACACTACTCAAGCCCAAACACCCTAGCCCAAAAGTTCCTGGAATTCATAAACTCAAATGCCATGGAACAACTAGTCACCATCCCCACAAGAGGAGAAAACATACTTGATCTCATCATCACGAACATGGGAGCACAATGTTCAACACCAGAAGTATACCCCTCACTGGTGAGATCAGATCACAAACTAATCTCGCTGGAGGTCCTCATCCCACCCCCTCCTGAAATAAAAAAGACCACAGTAAAGAACTTCTCGAAAGCCGACTTCACACTTCTAAAGACTAGTGTGGTCTCCTTTAAGGCCCCCGAGCCGGCGGAAAACAGTGCTCAAACCGCTGAATCACTTACAAATGCCTTCTACCAGCACCTGCAGGACTGCATGGATAAGGCAATCCCAAGCAAAACAAAGACTCTTTGTACCAAAGGCAAGCGTCCAGTCTGGTGGACCCCAGCCATAAACAAACTCTACAACAAAAGGAGGAAGCTACTACAAGATAGAGCAAAATCCTTAAAAGGTAAGACACCTTTGATCACTATAAGTAAAAAACTAAGAGCTCTCATAAAATCATCCAAAGCAAATTTTGAGAGAAAAATAGCTAAAGACTCAAAAGACAATCATAAGGCCTTCTTTAGCTATGTTAGAAACCTGGGAGGAAACTCCCAGATATGCTCAGAATTAGTTCAAAATGATGTGAAGATTACTGATCCTACAGACATTGCCAACATACTGGCTGACAGGTTCAGTGCTAACTTCTCCCCCCTCCCCCCCAAAAGGAGAGATATCTATACCAAACGATTGCAGCCCCCCAAACATCTCTAATGCCCAAGTGAGAACTGCTCTCTCCAAGGCAAAAACCACAGCATCCATGGGACCTGATGGTGTCCCCGGCTGTGTGCTCCACGAGGAATTAAACCCACAGTTAGGACAGCTGTTTAATCGTAGTCTCACCTCTGGATACGTACCCAGGGAGTGGCGCACAGCGACTGTGGTCCCACTTCACAAAGGCGGTGCCTCCACCGACCCTGGAAATTACCGGCCCATTAGCTTGACAAGCCTTATCTGCAAAGCCATGGAGAGGATCATAATGGATCTCATAAATAAAGACATAGGGAAATTGCAGACTTTGGATCCAACCCAGTTTGGCTTTGTCAAAGGCAGATCATGCCTTTTAAACTTGGTTGACTTTTTCGAAACAGTCACCAAGGCCATTGATGAGGGAAAGGCAGTCCATACAGCCTACCTCGATCTGGCGAAGGCCTTCGATACAATACCCCACTCCGGTATCATTGAAAAACTCATCAGCTTAAATGTTAACCCATACATCACAAGATGGGTTGCAAACTGGCTGAGTGACAGAACCCACAGGGTCAGAGTTGCTGGCGCCATGTCAGACTCAAAGCCTGTCACAAGTGGTGTCCCACAGGGCTCAGTCCTGGGCCCACTCTTGTTTGGCATCTACTTTTCCGAAGTACAAGCAAACACAGGAGGGTTATGGCTGACAAAGTTTGCAGACGACTGCAAACTGGGTGCCATAGTCAAAAACACATCTGACACAGATATCCTTCAGAAGGGTCTCACAGAAACGGACAACTGGTGCCAGAGCCATGGCCTAAAGTTAAATGCCAAAAAATGCATAGTCATACCCTTCTGGAAAAACAAGGTTACCCCTAGCTACCATATAGGTGGCAATCCACTGAGCACAGAAGAAGTTATCAGGGTCCTGGGGACCCAGGTTGACAGCAGCCTGTCATTCGACACCCATGTTGCTAAAGTAGTTAGGAAGACCTTCTACATTGCCCACCTTATCATGAAGGGATTCACATCTAGATCAAGGGAGGTCATAGTCTCCCTATACTCATCACTCATCAGACCAATGATTGAGTACAATGCCCCATTCGGAATGTATCTGACCCGACACTTGCAGCAGCTGGAGAGGCCACAAAAGTTCCTCACCAAAAGGATAAAGGGTCTCAAAAATCTGTCCTATGCTGCCCGACTGAAAGAACTCCAGCTCTATTCAGTCGCTTACCGCTTGCTCAGAGGTGACTGCCTGACATACAAGGCCATGTCAAACCCTGATTTGATGAACATGCTTCACCTCAAAAAATCTAGATCCATCAGAGCCACAAGGGCGGGAGACTTAAACCTCGACACGGCTATTAATAGGACGTGCTGGAGGGATAGATTCATCACACAAAGACTCCCTATGCTGTGGAACAAAATCTCGGTATATGTGAGGCAGAGCACCTCGCTGGCCTTGTTCAAGAGAAATCTTGACCAATGGATGGGAGATCGCAGATATACCCCAGGGATTACCTCAGTGTCACTGCTCGACAGAGGCACAGCAAAATAATGGGCATAGTTCCCCAAACTAAAGGGGTGGCGTAAGCCACAAAACTATGGGCTAGGCTTGTAAATGCCCTCGGGCAGATAGCCTAGTATGAACCTATGAACATTCTTAGGACCTGGAAACATTGATTTCTATTGTTCCTTGTCTAAGGACAGAGTTCCTTTATGGGCAGAGGCTTGCAACCACAAGGGACACCCTTTCACTCCACCCCTTGCCACCCAAACCCTGACAACAGATGCAACAGACTATGCATGGGGGCTCATGTGGCAGGCAAATGGAGCCCAGGACAAATTCCCCTGCATATCAATCAAAAAGAAATGTTAGCTGTATAGAATATGCACTGACAGCCTTCAAATACCTTATCCTTCCAGGACAACTCTAGATAAAGACAGACACCACAATTATGTGGTACATAAACAAGCAGGCGGGGGAACTCATTCCTACAAACTCTGCAGGTTAGCCATTGCCCTGTGGAACACAGCCTTGAGCAATTTAGTGCACCTGCAAGCTCAGTTCCTGCCAGGCAAACAAAATTCATTGGCAGATGACTTAAGCAGAAATCTACTGGACCCACACGAGTGGAAACTGGGACCTAACTCATTCAAACTTCTAATCCACAGGTGGGGGACACCAGAGGTGGACCTCTTTGCTTCCCCCAAAAACCATCAATTGAGCAAATTTTGCACCAGAACTCCCCACAGCCAAGCATGGAAAGTGGATGCCCTATCCTTTACATGGGAAAACCTCTCGATCTATGCCTTCCCCCCTCTGCCCCTTCTCTCAAAAGTACTACTCAAGATCAAACAGGACAGGTCAAGGACTATCCTTATTGCACCAGACTGGCCACACCAGCACTGGTACCCACTCCTACGCAGTCTGACAGCAGTGCCACCCTGGCACCTACATCAGACCCCCTTCTCTGCTGTCCCAGCAGGAGGGACAGATTTTGCATCCTCAGATGCAAACCCTGAACCTTGCAGCCTGGCTTATTCCATGAATTCACCACCAGCAACCCTTAGCAAACAGGTGCTGGATGCCATCCTCAAGTCCAGGAGGCCCAATACTCGGAAATCCTACTCAGAAAAGTGGAAAAGATGCCGTTCTTGGAGCCAGTCTCAAGGAAAGGACACAGCTGTGCCCACCTTATCTCAAATACTAGATTACCTAGCAGAGCTGCCTCAAATACTAGGATTACCTAGCAGAGCTACTCCACAAAGGCCTATCCTTCTCATCTGTTAAGATTCATGCCTTTGCCATCTCAGCTCATTACAATACTGAGACACTCCTCTTTTCTCACCTTTTGAGCAAACAGTTCCTGAGAGGAGCTAACAATTCAAGACCTCGGAGGAGAGCTCCCACTCCTACCTGGGACCTTAACTTTGTACTAGAGAAGCTCAGCTTCCCCCTTTTGAGCCTCCTGCTATAGCAGAGTTAAAATTCCTCTCTTGGAAAACAGCCTTACTTCTAGCCATCACAGAAGAGTGTCTTAGTTGCAGGCTCTTATGGCTGTGGAACCCTTCATTATTTTCCATGTGGACAGGGTTTCCCTCAGGACTAACCCATCATTTATGCCCAAGGTGGTATCCAGTGTGGCTTTAAACCATTCCATCCATTTACCAACCTTTTTCCCTAATCCTCAGAATAAAGGGGAAATGATCCTGCACTCCTTGGATGTGCATAGACAGCTCAGGTTCGACCTTGACAGGACTAAGCCTTTCAGAAAAACTGAGCAGCTGCTGGTCAGCTTTGCTACAGGGGCAGAGGGCAAGGCCATTTCAAAGCAAACCATTTCCAAATGGATAGCACACTGCATCCAGTTCTTCTACAAACACCATTGAAAACCTATCCCACAGGGGACCAAAACTCATTCCACTAGGGCTGCCTCAAACTCTACAGCATTTCTCAGGAGAGTCCCTACCAGGGATATCCTGGAAGCTGCAACCTGGAGTTCTGTACACACCTTCACCAAGCATTACCACTTACCTAGCTTTTCTAAATCCAGAGCTGGATTTACCATATCAGTCTTACAAGGCCTGCTAACCAGCCCTAATACTTCTTGACTGCCTCCACCCTTCCTCAGCTTTGGGAACTAACCCAAGTGTGATGACTGCAACAGTGAAACATGAAGAACATAGTACAGCTGTATACACTTACCATAAATGTAGATGTTCAAGTGTCTTCACTGTTGCAGTCCTGGTTACCCTCCTTCCAGCCCCTGACTTCTCTATGCTTTCTACCTTTACTTTTTTGCCATATCTTATGGCTATGGTATTTACTTTTTACTTGAGGTGTTCCACACCATGTAATTGCTTCCTATTTTGGGGGCTCCTGACATCTGGGGCAAGAAAAACTAATGTAATGGAGTTGGTTGCATGTTTTATACACCTGATGTCATGGAAGAGTTGACAGTATCCGACACAGAAATCCCAAGACTCTGGTATTCGGGCCAACTGAGGGCTACCTGCAGGCAGATAATCCAACTGTGATGACTGCAACAGTGAATACACTCAAACATCTACATTTATGGTAAGTGTACACGACTGTACTTGTAATGTGCAGCCATCGTGGAAGTCTGGTAGAGCAGGCCTTGACCCTGCCTGGAACAGATTTGCCATAAAGAGCATAACAAAAGGTTAACAGTCTAAGGCAACCACTTGAAAATGGTCTATTTTCAAACAGGTTGTCCCTTCTTAACTTCACAAAAAATGAACAATTGAGCTAAAGATATGAAAAATTTGGTCATGTGAAGATAGAAGTCTGTGGAAATCTATGGTATGGAATATCCTCTCTCCCTCGTTTTCTTTGGTTCAGGAAAGAAAACAGGGAGATGGATTGTTTGGCTTCAGGTAAACTTGGATACCACTTTAGGCATACGGATTTGTTCTCAAAGAAATCCTCTCCTTATGGAATATGAGATAGGGTTGACATAACAGCTAGCAACTTGGATACCCATTTTGCAGAAGTCAGAGCAGTCAGTAAAACTGTTTTCCATTTTAAGAACTTCAAGTCAGCAATATTAGTTGGTTCAAATGAAGCAGTGTTAGATTCTGACATAAAATTGAGATCTCAAGGAGGGGCCACCAGTTTACTTGGAGTCTTCTTATGAAAACTCCTTTCAAGAACATTTTGACATGACACTGCCTGGAAAAGGGAAGGATCCATGGGCATGCATGGTGAAATGGCCAAAAAAATGAACCTTGACATAAGAATAAGAAAGGTCATAGGATAGGAACTCTCAAAAATATTGTAAAACCAGAGAACAACTCCATTTGCTAATATAGGATTTTCTAGTAGCAGACCTTCTTACCTCCATTAGTACCTGCTACACATCCTCAGGAAACAGGTGCCTAAAAGGAATTAAGACCGTATCATCCAGGCAGTCAGTTGAAGATGATTGATGCCAGGGTGCATCAAACACTTCTGTACTTGTGTGAGTAGATTCATTCTATGAGGAAGCTTCCAGCCATTTCCAAAAGGAAGAACCATGGTTGCCCAGCCCAGAAGGCATTTACTGCAGGATCTAGTTTCAAGGGTCTGTCCTGGTTCTGCTCTGACAGAATGTATGATGCCTGTACAGTGGGATGTGAAGCTATATCCTAAGCTAACACAGCCAGCCAGCCTGGAGAGGGGGTATGACATAGTGTTCCTCCTTGCTTGTTGATATACCACATTACTGTGGTATTGTCTGAAACCACTTTGAAGAGGTCCTATGGACCAAAGATGGTTCAGAGAGTTGAGTACTTGATCAGGGCAAGCGTCTTCTAGATAATTATGTGCTTGCATCTGTTCTTGGTGTCCCACACCTTCTACACTTTTATCTCTCCTGAAGCTACTCCCCAAGAAAAGTCTGAAGCGTCTGTGGTGGCTGACTGTTTTGGAGCAATGAGGGAGAAGAAGAGATCTGGATTTAAGTATATCTGTTGTCTGTACCAAAATATTTCTCTTTCGGAAAAAAAAATGTGCTGGGACTAAAAAATATCACTGTATCTTTCGCAAGTGGAGATTTGCATGGGATATCACGAGAATCACAGATGCCAGAAGACAAAATCCAGAGGTATTCCTTTGCAGTGACCAACGTGAGTGAAAACCAAGAAACATATCTAAAAACAAGGAACAAAACACCTTTACTGAATTATAACACAGGCAAACTTATATTTATATAAAAGTAATCAAATCTTATTAACAAAGTTCACATTTACAAACATTATACATTACATATATTGTTATACATCATATAATCTAACCTACACTACATAAATTATTCAGTTCCTGCCTTCTCTTAAACCTCATTCCTTCTCCAAAACATTTTTCTGCATGTATTGTTCCCAGAATTTGCATTTCTTGTATGCAATTTACTACTATCCTTTTCTAAAGATCCACATTCTCTTCTTTTATCTCTGTTACAGTATTCACTACTTCATCAGCTGCTTTAGATTTTGATTTCTATTTTCAAGTAATTGCTTTTCAGGCAGCTACCAGAATTAGACTTAAGGACTTGCCATGTCTAGTTAATTCAAATCTTGTATTTCAGGCTCAACTTAATTTCTTCAGCTACACTCATTTGCTTGCCAATATTCCTGAAAAAATACTTTCTAGGGATTTTTTAAAGCCTGATAACTCATTAGACTCTGAAAATATGTTCACAGTTACCTCTTCCTCCCTCCTAATGCCACCAACATTTGCCATCTACCTCAGGAAAAAGATCTTAGTAGTCTGTTTGGGGTGTAAATCTATGCAAACATTTCCAGGCAAAAGTCCTAAATCTTCTACATTTTGTTGCATAACTGGGAGCCATACACATGTCTTCTCATTGTTTCGTTTTGCACTGCAGATCTAATCTCTGTTCCTAATCTTTATTGACCTCTTCTGACTGATTCCTATAGTTACCATGTAAGACTAATTATCTCCCTTTAACAGTTTCTGTTCTATATCCAGTTAAAAAAACTCAACCAGTGCAGGCCTTCCATTTAGGATTTCTCTATCCTTTTGTCTTTGTCTATACTTCAATAGCCTTCCCTATCAGGGATTGCTATCACCATCCTGAAATCCAAATATCTTCCTGTCCTCTTCCCATTTTATTTAATTTCCCTGTCTATTGGTTCCTTTGCCAGCTTCCTCCAGTACATTTCAGCCTCCTCTTGTCTATTCTCTGTACCCCTTACTTGCAGTCATTCCCATCAACAGAATCTCCTTTCTCCATTCCTGTGTTGGCTTAGTTCATAGTATACCTTCTGCTTGTGTTATGTACAAGAGCCTCAACTGTGCAACTTTAAAATATCCCTTCAAATCAGGTAATCCTAACAACCTTGTTCTACTGCGAGGATTAATTTGTCCCACTTGCCTTTTATCCACTTCCCCTTCCAGATAAAATCTTTCAACTCTTTACTGGTTGATAAAAATATGCCTGACGAGTGATTAAAACTAAAGAGACTAAATACGTTTTTACTGTTTGTATCTTGCTATCCATAGGCAAGAGCTTCCCAGTTGTATTATCTTTTGGTTAGTCTCTTCCCACATACCCTTAGTTGCCATAACAGAATCCTTTTTAACTCATACTCCAATATATTTCATTGTATCATGCCGTGACAAATATGGGTATTGCTGAATCAACTCATCTGTACGTACAACTACAGCCTTTGTTTTATCTTTATTAATTTTATATCCAGGAAAAAAACTGGAACTGTCCCAAAATGTTGTACAACACACTGATATCCCCTTTTCTGATTCTATCAAGTACAAAATAATATCTGCAAATAAAGCCCACTTTTTGTGAACACCATACCAATTATATCCTTGAATTTCTGATTCCTTTAATTTCTTTGCCAACAGTTCAAAATATAAAACATATAAAGAGGACAACCCTGCCTGGTTCCTCTGTTCAGACAGCTTATCAGATAAGAATCCTCCCACTTATTTTTGCCTGAGATACCTCATATATCATTCAGAGTAGCCTTACTATTTTATCAGTAAATACAAATGTTTCCATTCCCTACTCAAAATCCCAGCTCACTGTGTTGAACGCATTCTCTGCATCAATATCCACTAATAACAGTATTTTCTTACATTCTGCTTCTCTCTGGATCATCACTGTCCCATTAATGTTGTCAATTGTTTCCTTCCCCTCCACAAAATCACATTGATCCATATCTACCAATTTTGGCATTACCTTTGCCATTCTTTTAGTCATTACAAACACTTTATAATTGTGGTTTAAAATTGAAATAGACCTACATGAGGCTGGATCAGATGGATCTTTAAGTAATATAGCCACCGTAGCTTTTTTTTTTCCTGGGATGTTAGTGCCTTACCCTCCTTTTAAAATACTGTTAAACAAAACCTTCCAGATAGTACTTTTGTCCCTTCTGGCTTTCAAACTTCCACAGCAATACCATATATTCCTGGATACTTTCCTGCAGATCACAAGCCAGTGCATTTCTTTGTGCCAGTCCCAAGCCCGGATAAATGGGGAGGGTTGCTTCAGGAAGGGCATCCGGCATAAAATTTTGCCAAATCATACATGCGGACAACAGTACAGATATACATACCGGATCGGTCGAGACCCGGGTTAACAATAACCGCCACCAGTTCTGTTTGCCAACAGGGTGCTGGTGGAAATTGGGCTACTGTTGGGCAAAGGCAGAGAAGAGGGGGGGAAAGCATGCCCGAAGGCAGGTAAAGGCTAGGACTGTGATAGTGAGGGTCAGAACTTTGAATGTTGGCAGTATGACTGGTATAGGGAGAGAGCTAGTTGATATGATGGACCAAAGAAAGGTTGGTAAATTGTGTGTGCAAGAGACCAGATGGAAGGGGAGTGAGGCTAGGTGTATCGGAGGCGGGTTCAAATTGTTTTATCATGGTGTGGATGGGAGGAGAAATGGCATAGGGGTTATCCTGAAGGCACAGTATGCTAAGTGTGTTTTGGAGGTGAAGAGTGTCGAATAGAGTTATATTTATGAAGCTGGAAATTTATGGTGTAATAATGAATGTTGTTAGTGCATATGCTCCACAAGTTGGGTGTGCGATGGATGAGAAAGAAAAATTTTGGAGTGAGTTGGATGAAGTGGTGATGACTGTACCCAAGGGTGAGAGACTGGTGATTGGAGCAGATTTCAATGGGCATGTTGGTGAAGGGAACAGAGGGGATGAGGAAGTAATGGGTAGGTATGGTGTTAAACAAAGGAATGCAGAAGGTCAGATGGTAGTGGATTTTGTGAAAAGGATGGACATGGCTGTGGTGAATACGTATTTTAACAAGAGGGAGGAGCATAGGGTGGCATACAAAAGTGGAGGAAGATGCACACAGGTGGATTATATCTTATGTAGAAGGGCCAGTCTGAAGGAAATTGGAGACTGTCAAGTGGTGGCAGGGGAAAGTGTAGTTAGGCAGCATAGGATGGTGGTTTGTATGATGACACATATGATCAAGAAGAGGAGGATGAGTGGGAGGGCAGCACCAAGGATCAAATGGTGGTAATTGTGAGGTGGAGTTCAGTGAAGAGTTACCGAATAGCTGGGTAACTACAGCAGAGCTAGTAAAAGAGATGGCTAGAAAGGTACTTGGTGTGAAAAGGAGACCTGGTGGTGGAATGAAGTAGTACAGGGGAGTATACAGAGAGAGGTTGGCGAAGAAGTGGGATTGTCAGAGAGATGAAGAAAGTAGACAAGAGTATAAGGTGATGAGGTGTATGACAAGAGAGAGGTGGCTAAGGATAAGGCATATGAAGAGTTGTATGAAAGGTTGGACACTAAGGAGGAGAAAAGGACCTGTACCGATTGGCTAGAAAGAGGGACCGAGCCAGTAAAGATGTGCAGCAGGTAAGGGTGATAAAGGATAATGAGGGAAACTTACAAGTGAGGAGAGTGTGTTGAGCAGATGGAAAGAGTACTTTGAGGGGCTGATGAATGAAGAGAAGGTTGGATGATGTGCAGATAGTGAATTATGAATTGCAGTGGATTAGCAAGGAGGAAGTAAGGATAGCTATGAAGAGGATGACGAATGGAAAGGCTGTTGATCCAGATGACATACCTGTGGAAGCATGGAGGTGTTTAGGTAAAATGGCAGTGGAGTTTTTAACTAGATTGTTTAATGAAATCTTGGAAAGTGAGAGGATGCCTGAGGAATGGAGAAAAAGTGTTTTAGTACTGATTTTTAAGAATAAGAGCGATGTACAGAGCTGTAGTAACTACAGAGGGATTAAATTGATCAGTCACAGTATGAAGTTATGGGAAAGAGTAGTGGACACTAGGTTAAGAAGGGAGGTGATGATTAGTGATCAGCAGTATGGTTTCATGCCAGGAAAGAGCACTACAGATATGATGTTTGCTCTGAGAGTGTTGATGGAGAAGTACAGAGAAGGTCAGAAGGAGTTGCATTGCATCTTTGTGGACTTGGAGAAAGCATATGACAGGGTGCCTAGAGAGGGGTTGTGGTATTGTATGAGGAAGTCAGGAGTGTCAGAGAAGTATGTAAGAGTGGTACAGGATATGTACGAGGGTAGTGTGGCAACAGTGAGGTCTGTTGTGGGAGGTGGGATTACATCAAGGATCAGCTCTGAGCCCTTTCTTATTTGCAATGGTGATGGAAAGGTTGACAGACGAGATCAGACAGGAGTCCCTGTGGACTATGAAGTTTGCAGATGACATTGTGATCTGTAGTGAGAGTAGGGAACATGTGGAGGAGACCCTGGAGAAGTGGAGATATGCTCTAGAGAGAAGAGGAATGAAGGTCAGCAGGACTAAGACAGAATATATGTGTGTGAATGAGAGGGAGGATAGAAGAATGGTGAAGAGGTGGCAAAGATGGATGAGTTTAAATACTTGGGATCAACAGTTCAGAGTAATGGCGAGTGTGGAAGAGAGTACAGGCAGGATGGAGTGGGTGGAGAAGTGTGTCAGGAGTGATTTGTGACAGATGAGTACCAGTAAGAGTGAAAGGGAAGGTCTACAAGAGGGTAGTGAGACCAGCTATGTTATACGGGTTGGAGACAGTGGCATTGATAAAAAGGAAGGAGTCCGAGCTTAACGTGGCAGAGATGAAGATGTTAAGATTTGCACTGGGTGTGACGAGGATGGACAGGATTAGGAATAAGTAAATTAGAGGGTCAGCCCAGGTTGGAAGGTTTGGAGACAAAGCCAGAGAGGCAAGATTATGTTGGTTTGGACATGTGCTGAGGAGGGATGCAGAGTATATTGGGGAAAAAGATGCTAAGGATGAAGCTACCAGCTAACAGGAAAACAGGAAGGCCTAAAATAAGGTTTATGGATGTGGTGAGAGAGGACATGCAGGTGGTTGGTGTGACAGAGCAAGATGCAGAGGACAGGAAGAAATGGAAACAATTGATCCACTGTGGCGACCCCTTAATGGGAGCAGCCAAAAGAAGAAGTTGTTGAGCCTCTTCTATCACAAACCTTGGCATACAAGTCTTCCATAAATATTTCCATTTGTGTTTTTTTCCTTTATTTCCCCACTTCTCTGCTGTATACACTTTTTCATTAAATTTCTGAAACATCTGTAATACCTCTACATAATCTCTGGTTATTTTCTTGTTATAGGCTCCCTAAATTTGGCAACAGCCTTTTCTACTTTCTATTACCTAAGTCGTTGGGCCAAACATTTTTGTGCTCTGGAGTTATCAAAAAACAGATGCTTAACAGCATATTATCCTGGTGTTGCTTAATTTGTTTTGAACTCAGCAGTTACACCTCTACCTGTTCTTTGACACTCTCCTTATATTGTAATACTTTAACCTTTGTCAGACCCTCTAAATAATTATTAGTTCTTAACTGGATCACTTTTTCTTTTATTTCTGACATATTTTTAAACACCACTTTCATTTTATCCAATGACTATCACTTCTAGCATGCTTTCCATCTTACCTAATAACTCCTACATAATTTTCTACTACCCGTTCCGTAAATTCCCCTCTCTTTAACATTTAGGTGGAGAAGCACCAGTTTTTCATTTTTACTTTATTACTCTGCATTTTATCTTGGTAGTTGTGAAGGTTGCCATCCTAGCTAGTTAGGATTTTGTAGATAACTGTCATTTGTAAATATTAATGTAAGCAATGTGCTTGTTCTCTTAAATCTAAGAAAATTATGGTAACTGGTGAACTTCAAAAATGTAACCACATTACACTTTGCTGGAAGGAAGCTGATAAGTTAAGCATTGTATAATTGTTTGATCTCAAAATTTGGATGCGAGATGTCTGAATGAAGGAATTCTTCCTATTGTTTTGAGACCAGAGTAAATAGCTAGAATTTACATGTATAATGTCTTTTATTGCTCTGGCTTTCTGACCAGCTGCAAAATCAAAAGGACTGTTACACTTGTGAGTTTTTGTTAGCCTGGGAAACACAGAATAACGATGTACTCTGAAATGAGTCAGTGGTACTGTGTTATCAATTTAAGGAGAGAGCATCAAAGTATTTTTGCATTTGTTTTCAGAACTGACATCATCACCAGCACTGCCTTGCCCTACATGCAAGTTTATCTTACAACTGTGTTTGCTTTTAGATATAGATAGGAAGTCTAGTCTAGCTGTTTTCTGTATTAGTTTAAGCATTTCTCTGTGACCTTTGAACTCTTGACTAGCACTGTGTAGTAAGTATTGTCTTGTGTTCTTATTATTTATTATTAAATATTTTTAAACCTTTCAGCTGTGGCTGTTTTATGTAGAGATAATTTAAGCTCTAGAGTACATTGCATGTATATAGTGATACTGTCCAAGCCACTCCAAATAAGCCTTGCTGTTCATCACACTTACCATTTGGATAATAATATTGCACAGTAATATAATTGGACACCCTTTGATAAGGGCCTGGTTGGTAGCAAGTGGTCCTACTGTCTAGTCTGGGTAGAAGGGGCATAGCTGAAAAACCTGTGCCAGCCTTCCCCAGGAGTGTCTGTGGGTTTGTATACAACTCGTATCTCAAAGTGTGTGTGTTAGCTACTTGGGCAGGGACATGAAGCACTGGTTGGACAGAGAGGGTGCTGAAGGTTTTAGCTTGACCACTAGGCTGAGATCTGGACCTATAGCTGTGCCAGTGGAGAGTCTTATTGGGGATCTGGGGAGAAACCAGCCCCAGACTGACTGAGCTCTGTGTGCTCTTAAGGGAATTTGTACTTTACTGTGTGTGTATTTGTTATCCTTCCTAATGTGGACACCCCTCACTGGTGTTAGTGGTGAGGATTGAGACTCCTTATACTGGACCAGTATATGGGCATCACAGTAGTGAATGACATATGATCTGAAATAGTTATCTGATGTGTATCAGAATTCTTAATGAAACAAATTCTGTCCAGTCTAGCACCATTATTGTATCTTGTTGAATATGTAAATTCACTGAGTTCCTACTATTGAATTCAAATCTTTCATACATTTCTTCAGCTATCTACCCTCTTCTTTACATTTTCCCCTCAATGGCCTCCAGACACATCCTTATTGTTGCAAAGAAGATTCCAGTCCTTATCTACAAGTAATATCTACTATAAGCCGATTACTTCTCTCAAAAAATTTAAGCTCCATAATAGCAGTTTTAGGTGGAATATAAAAAGATGCCAGTGTAATTCTCATCCCTTGCCAGTAGTCCATTACTACTACAAATCCACCATTATCATTTTCCCCTCTTCTGTTACTATTAGCAATGCAAGTACTCAACATTTCCTTTCTCCTTGATATTTTGCAGAAAATTCATTCTGAAATCCTTTTACCAAATTTACATGCTCAGTTCTTTCCAAATGTGTCTAACACTATTTACAACTCTGCATTTCTTAATATAGTTAAGTATTGTTTTTGCTTTGCCCAAATCTATGAGACCATTCATATTCCAAGATGATATATTAAAATGTCATCACTATGGTAAGAAGTCATTATTCCCATCTATTATATATGGCAGTTTTTTTGTGTGTGTTAATGTCTGCTTCTAGCTTTTGTGATACATGCACCCATTAATGTTTGGCAGGTTATCTTTTTTTGCAATTTTTTTTAACATTAGAATCTATGTCACATTTTACTAAATAATCAAAAAAAATAATAAAAAGTACAGAACCTAGTACCTTAAAACACACAACTATATACATCTTCAAACAGATAGGAACATGTGTGCCAAATGGAAATATGCTAACACAGGCCATAATTAAACTGAAGTTATCCATGCCAAGACACATTACCTTCTACTTACACTGACTGGCAACCATTCATTTCATCTTTACTCCCCCTGATGTGAAAACATCTTGCATGTTTTCAGAAATCATTAAGTTTAAGCCTTGAAGAGACCAGTGTTCTGCCTTTTATTGTAACATAAGCAGCTTGTGTCCGTGGAAGCATGAGAAAAAAATGCAGTCCTCTGCTACCACTTGAAAGAGCTGAAACATTTACTGCTAAAGGAAAAATGTCATATTTGGTTTTCTCATATTTACTTGTTTCCACTTAAAAAAAATATTATATTATAGAGGGTCTTAATCTGGACATTCACCTAAGCAAAAGTAACAGAAAACACATATTTACAGATATTATGATCTGTGTACTTTTAGATCTATCCTCCACCTCAACAACCAAAGTTTATAATCTATTAACTTAAACATGCTTTTAGCCAGCTTCCCTTCTTTTTGCATTGTAATGCCCAAGTTTCTTTATACCAAGAAGAGGAAGAAGATAAAAAAGGCATATGTTTACTTGAATAACTGTCATAAAAACTAAAATGTTTTACTGTGAAAATTTCATAGAAACACTTAACAGAAATTGTTTTACATACCTTTCTTCCTCTTCCCCTCAGAGTCCTTCCACACATTAATGACATGAAGTGAGGTAAATGCTTTTCTGTTCCTCAAAAGTTTAACAGAAGTCTGCTCTTTCCATTATTCTTATGCCGCCATATTTCACAAATGTGATTGATGCTTTGCAGTCTAACATTTCACCAATGTCTGAATAGGAGGCTAGAGCATGTAGGGAAGATCAGACTACCATTTTTTTGAAACATCTCTTCTTGAGCAGCATCATACTTAACCACCCTTTTTTTCCCATTTGGACCCCTGATGTTTGCAGTTCATCAACTCATCTGAATACCTGTTTAAAGCCAAGCCTCTTCCAATTTTCCTGCCTATTATTTGAGTGGATATACTACATCCTCCTTTTGTTTATTCATCTCTGAGCACATTTGTCTTATTTTTCTTCTAGATTACTCAAAGCCATGTGTTGCACTAAAGCTGGAACTTGAACTACTTTTTGATTAACACCTAGAGGATTCTTCCCAGTCAGTGTTCTCTCTTCACCTTTTCTAGTAGATTTTCTTTCAGGTTCTCTTAGTTACTTCTCTAGGTATCCAGTGTACTTACTAGCCAGTAACTGAATTTTACTCAAGCTGAAAATATCACTGGCTGTCATTTCTCAGTTTCTGTTTTCATACTGGCACAGCTGAAGCTACGTTGCTGATCAGTATGCAGCCATCTTGTGAGTCTCCTTATATCACACTTTTTGATTACCTCTGCAGCAGAGGGGCCAAACAGTAAATTTCTATCCAAAGGAGAATTTAAATCTCATTTTTCTACATAATCTGGTAGGGTCTGAGAATGCAGTCAAGCAAACCTCCTTAAACAAAATACCAGCTGCCATAGCCCAAGGAAGTGTCAAGAGTCACACATGCACTGCAAATGAGTGGTAACATATGTAATGCAATAAGCTATGTCCTTCAAAGCATATTTTTCTCCACAAGAAGAAAAGTACAGTTTTGTACCTACCATAAATGTAGATGTCCGATAGATATGCAACTGCAGTCATAACATATGGGTTGTCCTGCCTCAGGTAGCCCTCGGTCGGCCGAATTCCAAAGTCTGGGTCCGGCGTCGGCTGGTGTCGCCTCCTCTCCGTCACCACGGCTGGAGTATAAAGGCATCGGCCGACGTCATCTTCTTCAGTATTTCTTGCCCCAGATGCCAGGTGCCCTCCTAGGAAGGCTAAATTTGGTAAATGAATAAAAATAATCCAAAACATGCACAACAGTAATAAACAGATACACCATAGGAATACCCCCAGCTAATGGGAAAAGGGGTAGGGACCCAAAAAGAAGGATACAGAGAGGTAGGAGGGAGGGAAAATTCGACTGCAGTTGCATATCTATCGGACATCTACATTTATGGTAGGTACAAAACTGTACTATGTCCTTCAAGAATGCAACTGCAGTCATAACATATGGGTTGAATACCATAGCCAAGCTGGGGGTGGATGGAACTAAGATAAGGATGGTGTAGCTAAAATCCCCTGCAGGACTGCCGAAGCAAAGCCTGCTCGGGATCTGGAATATAAGGGCAGGTTGTAGTGCTTGGTAAATGTATGCACGGAGCTCCATGTAGCAGCCTCTAAAATGTCCTTTGTTGCCACTCCTCTTAGGAAAGCTGTGGAAGTGGCCATAGCTCTGGTGGAATGTGGCCTAATATTGGCTGGCACACCTTTTCCATGGAAAGAATAGCAGAATCTGATGCAATGTCCAATCCATTTTGAAACTGTTTGTTTGGAGATTGCTTTTCCTTGCACTCCAGCAGCATAGGCTACGAACAGTTGGTCAGACTTTCTGGTGGCCTTAGTTCTGTCCAAGTAGTAACGTAGTTGTCTGTGTATGTCCAAAGTATGCAGTAGCTTTTCCCCCCTATTTTGAGGATTGGGGAAGAATGCAGGCAGGTGAATAGCTTGATTTAGAGATACCCTGGAAATTACTTTGGGCATGAATGTAGGATTGGTTCTTAGAGAAACTCTGTCTTGATGAAAAATGAGGAAGGGAGGCACTGCCATGAGTGCCTGATCTCCGAAACTCTTCTTGCAGATGTGACTGCCAATAAGAAGGCCGTCTTCCATGAAAGAAATTGCATTTCTGAAGTTGCTGCTGGCTCAAATGGAGGAAGAGTTAATTTTTCCAACACAATTGAGGTCCCATGCAGGTACTGGCTGTTTTCTGGGAGGTTTGATATTCTTTATTCCCCTTAGAAACTGTCTTAGCAAGGGATGAGAAAACACTGGAGGGTCACAGTTGTATTTTGCTGAGATTGCGGAGGCATGAATCTTTATCGAAGAGTATGAAAGTCCAGTATGAAGTAGTTCTGCCAAGTATTCCAAAATCTGAGGTATACTCGGTAATGCTGTGTTCTGACCCCTGTGGGCATTCCAGATGCTGAATCTCTTCCATTTGGCTGAATATGTTTTTCTTGTGGAAGGTCTGCGTGCTTCCAGCAAGATCTCTTGAACCGATTTTGATAGAGAGTTAAGTGGAGAAGTCATGTTAGCCTCCAGGCTGTCAGATGTAATGATTTCAGGTCTTGATGTACAGTCATGTAATTGTGTTGTGTTAGGAGCAGGGGCCATAGGGTCAGAGGCCATGGTTTGGTCCGAGTTATGGTCAATAGCAATGGGTACCAGTGTTGCCTTGGCCAGTCTGGAGCTATCAAAATACCTGTTGGTTGTTCTGCTTTGATCTTCAGTATTACCTTGGTCAGCAGACGCAGAGGAGGGAATGCATAAATTTGTAGAGAATTCCAGCTGAAGGAGAGAGCATCTGTCTTCCAGGCTAGAGGATGGTGAGTCCTTGTGCAGAACTTTTTCAGGTGATGATTTAAGTGGGATGCGAAAAGATCTACATCCGGTCTTGCCCATGTCTTCGTCAGTTGAGAGAAAATGTGAGGATGCAACATCCATTCGTGTGGATCCATGAAATTTCTGCTCAGGTTGTCCGCCAGTACATTGTCCTTGCCTGGTACAAACTGGGATTGTAAATGTATCTTCAGGCTCAGGGATTTTTCCCAGAGAAGCATTGTTAGTCTGCAGAGGGGATAAGAGTGAGTGCCTCCCTGCTTGTTTATGTACCACATGACAGTGGTGTTGTCTGTCCTTATCAGTAAATGTCCTTGTTGTAGTGATTTTTCGAAAGCCTTGATTGCATGTATCACTGCCAACATTTCCTTTTGGTTTATGTGCAGATGTCTTTCCTTTGGGGTCCATTGCCCCTGAATGCATCTGTCCTCCATGTGCGCCCCCCATCCATGGTCCGAGGCGTCTATTGTAATCATTTGGCCTGCTTGAGGTCTGTTGAAAGGCATACCTTTGTTTTGCTGACTGGCTTGAGCCCACCATAAAAATTCTTTTTGCAGACATGGAATAAGTGGGATTATGTCCTCTAGGCTTTGGTTGTGTTGAGACAATAAGTTTTTTAAATACCATTGCAGCTTTCTCATATGAAGTCTTGCCAAAGGTATCAGAAGGATACAAGATGCCATGAACCCCAGGGCCTGCAGGATTTTCCTTGCAGTCAGCTGGGAGAGTTTTGCTAGGCCTTTGAAGTACTCTGGTAAATGCTGCTGTTTTTCCCCTGTGAGGTAGGCCATTTGGTTTTCTGTGTCCAGTTTGGCTCCTAAGAAAATAATCTGTTGGGATGGCAGTAGTTTTGACTTCTGAATGTTGACTGTGTATCCCAAGGCTTGCAGTAGATGCATGACATAGTCCAAATTTTCTTTTAAGGTTTGTTTGTTGTCTGCTTGTATGAGGCAGTCGTCCAAGTAGGGGTATATTTGAATCCCCTGCAGTCTGCAGTGTGCCACTACTGATGCCAGGCATTTCGTGAACACTCTGGGCGCAGTAGATAAGCCAAACGGCAATGCTGAGAATTGATAATGCTCTGTCCCTGCAAGAAATCTGAGGTATCTCCTGCAGCTTTGTCTGATTGGGACATGCAGGTATGCCTCCTTGAGGTCCAGAGTGACCAGCCAAGACCCCTTGCCCAGCATGGGAAGGAGTTGCTGCAACGTCAGCATTTTGAACTTTGGCACTATGAGAAAAGTGTTTAGAGATGACAAGTCCAGTATGGGTCTCCATTTGTTTTCTTTTCTTGGAACAAGGAACAGCCTTGAATAAAATCCCTGGCCTTGCTCCTGAGGAGGAACCCTTTCTATTGCTTTTATACTTAACAGCTTGGAAACTTGAGAGAATGCCTCTGCCCTTTGATGATGTGGCAGGTTTGGCATGCCTTGTCTTATTGGTAATGTGTGGAAGTGGAATCTGTAACCTTTGTCTATCAAATCCAGAATCCAGTTGTCCTTGGTTAAGATATGCCAGTTTTGTGAGAATAAGGATAATTTTCCGCCCAAGGGTGCTTCTCTTTGAACCTTTGTAGGCGGAATGAAAATCAAGTCATTGTGATTGTCCTTGTGGTGCAGCTGAACTGTCTGTACCACTTCTTTGATTTGGAGGTTGCCATTGGCGTCCCCTGTAAGATCCTCGGTATTGCTCTCTACCTCGGGCACGTCTGCTTTTTCCCCTTTGAAACTTGTCTGAGCCGAGGAAGGACCAATTCTTTCAGGGCCAGTTTCTGCTGAATCTGGGTGGCTGGACCTGAAGGAAATCCTTGACTGTCTGTACTGACTTTGCTTTTTCCTCTATGGATTTCAATACATCTTGTGCATTAGCACCAAAAAGCTTCTGTTTTTTCCAAAGGTGCATCAAGTAACTTTACTTTAACATGGTCAGGCAAAGACTGATCCTTTAGCCAAGCATATCTATGTATCACAGCCCCAGTCATATCTGCCCTACATGAAGCTTCCAGTGCATCATAACCACACTGTAGAAAATGGTTATTAACCTGCTGAGTGCTATGTATATGATCCTGCAATGCCTTTTTATCAATAGGCTCAGGAGAAGCTAACTTTTTCTGTAAATCATCCAGGAGAAAATCCTGGTACTGAAACATGTGAAAAAGGCAATTTAGTGACCTCATGGCCAGGGTAGTAGAAGTATATACTTTTTTACCCCATCTCTCCAGGGACCTTGATTCCCTGTCTGCTGGCAGTGGGTTTTTGGCAGAGGAGGTAGCCACTCCCTTGGGGCCCTGTGAAATAGTTTCTAGATCCACAGAGTGGGCTTTAAAAAGGTGCTTGTGAGTGTCAGGGACCCTATAATATCTGTCCGGCTTGACAGGAGCCGGAGGAAGAGAATCAGGGTTAGCACTGGAGTCAGAGAAAACATCATCCAAAACATCCATAACAGGTGGAACAGCTAAAGGCCTGTGCTGGGGAAGCTTGAGGAAGGCACGAAGCCTTTTCCTGGAGTCAGAGAATTCCTGACCCTGCCATTGAAAATGTTCTCTCATGGAATGCAGGACTTCACCAAATGAGAAATCCTCTGGAGGGGAGGCAGAGGGAATTGATTCCTCAGCATCAGAGTCCTCGTAGGCCTGGAAGGATTCTTCTTGGGTATCAGAATGTTCAGAATCCCCAGAGGCTTCATCCGAGGAGAGGTCGTCCGCCTGCTCAGTCCTGGGCCTTTTCTCTGCAGATGGCTGGGGACCCCTTTCCGGATGAGGCTGAGACCCCCTGATAAGGGAAATAAGATCAGCAGCCAGAGACATGATCTGCTTATCAGAAGGGGCCTGGGCAGTAGGTCTAGGATGGGCCTTGGCCTGGCTGGCGGCCTTAGCACGTGCACAGGCCTTGATGGACATGGATACAGGAGGCCTAGCAGCCCCACGTGCAAGCGTAACCTTGTCCACAGAAATGGTGTCGGGTAGATCCAGAACTTTGGTTTCCAGAGGAAAATCAACAACCGGCACCAGAGAGATCTCCGAGACCGAAGGTCGTGTTAACGCTGCGTCGTCATCCTGGAGCGGTAGATTTACCACTTCCGAAGGGACCGGAGCACTAGCAGAGGGTTTGGGAGTAGCATCGGTAGTGGATGCGGGCCGAGGAGGTCGGCCCCGGTCCTTGCATTTTTTAGCAGATTGGGTAGTCGGTAGATCCGACGGCATGATATACGCAAAAGATTCACCGAAAAAGTCCTCTGTGAATTCTGCCCGGCGCCTAAGAGTGCGCTTATTAAAGCAAGCACAGGCAGCACAGGCCGAGACGTCGTGGTCTGGGCCCAGGCAAGGAAGGCAGAGAGAGTGGAAGTCCTTATGAGGTATTTGTTTACCACAAGACAAACAATTAACTTTCTCAATTTGTTCCGACATCGGCCGAGGCAAGAATAAATGTTCCCCAATGGGGTACTTAGCTTTTAGATGACTTCGGTACTGAAAACACAGGAGCTGACCGACCGGCACTTGCGAACTGCTTCTGCTTCGGGCACCGCGCGGCAAGAAAGACTGAAGATGGCGTCGGCCGATGCCTTTATACTCCAGCCGTGGTGCCGTCAGAGAGGAGGCGACACCAGCCGACGCCGGACCCAGACTTTGGAATTCAGCCGACCGAGGGCTGCCTGAGGCAGGACAACCCATATGTTATGACTGCAGTTGCATTCTTGAAGGACATTTGTAGATAAAACTTTCCTCATACCTTCACAATGTCAGAACAAATTTCATCACAGGAGCCTCACCAATTAAAATTCTGAAAATCAAAAGGTGCTGCAGAAGTATACACTTTCCTATACCTATCAATAATTTTTCTATCCTTATTAGGATGAGTAAAGCTGGATCAGGCGTGGGAATTCTATATAAAAAAAACTAAAAGACTAAGGAACTTCATACATTGTATCTGTCTTTTTAGGGACAGCTGGCTGACTATCAGGAAAATTGCAGGCAATAAGACGTACAGCCCCTAAAGTGGACAGGACAGGATTGGGTCTAGGTTCTGGAAAACCCTTCTGTAACAACTCATAGGATTTTCTGAGGGACTGAGAACCCTCATTGTTCTCCCACTGAAACACTGGAGCCTTTTAGCAAGTCTCTTAGAAAGAGAAATCCCCACAAGCAGAATCAGAAATTGAGCTCTCCTTTGAGTCTGAATAAGAAATTTGAGGACAAAACCCTGAATCCATCCCTGCCTCTTCCTGTTCAGACTCGGAATCTTAAATCACTTCAGGAAAAGCGGAAACCCTCTTTCTTTTACCAGAAACTACTTTGCAAGATGGATTAATAGCCTGAGTTAAACCCTGAGCCAGTTCCAGTAAACTACTTCTAGCCAAAGAAATTTGAGAAGGAGTAGATACATGCTTGGTTTTCCATTTCTTGACAGGAAAAATGGGGCCAACCATGCTAATGGTGGGAGCTGCTGCTTCCCCAGGAATTGGCTCATTATTCTGACAGAACAGGCAAACCTAGTCTGTTCTCTCCCCAAGGACCAACAAAAGTGGTTATCCCTTGCCCACTGAAGGGATTTCAAGAGTCACAGAGACTGTGACTAACCCTGGTCCATAGTGGCTGTAGATGGTACACCAGAGGGATCCAAGATAAAAGATGAGCATTTTGAGGTATAATAATCTCACTCACCTGCTGCTGAGGCCAACTGCTATATTGCTGTGGTGTCAAATGCTTTTTTTTATTTTTTTTTTGTGGCTGGAAGTAGCAGCAACTGTGGGACAATCTGTTCCATGGTCAAGCAAAACATGGTGCCTCTTTTCCAGGGAAGACACCCAACAAATGTCAGTAAAATTACCAGTCCATTTCTGACAGAAAAAAACACAGTACAAAGAAATTTAAAACACTATGGCAGCCCCACAATGGAAAAATAAACAATTTCTCCAAAGTATGCAGGCTTAAGGCTTTCAGTTAGTTTACACTACTTTTAAACTGACATAAAAAGAACAGGTGTTCCATTTAAAAGGACGTTACAGTCTTGAGACAGTCCATTAAAACCCAATACTCCTAGCTTTAAAATAACGTTCCTTCAAAGGAAATAAAAATAAAAGTAAGAAAATGGAAGTTATCTTCCCCAAAGAGAACTTATCTGCCCAGCAAAGGAAAGCAGAAGTCAACTGTCAATCGTCAAATGCCTCAGAGGAGTGTACTCACTGATGGCAGCAAGATTCTGAATAGTTTTGTACCCAAACTTGTCTTTTAGTCAGCTCAGCTCAAGCTGCTTGCCAGTTTGGGCATGTGGATGGTGACCTGAAGCTTTGGAAGCTGGTCAGCTGTTATATCCTTGGCAGTATATAACCCATATAGCTAAGGACACTGGAGCAATAATCAAGATGAAGAACACTGAGGGACACAACTACATACAATGAGGAATCTTTCTCATACTGCCACTAAATTTCAGTAGGAAAAGTACAGTTTTGTACCTACCATAAATGTAGATGTTCGAAGATCCACATTGCTGCAGTCATAACCTGTGGGTAGTCCGCTGTCCTCGGTCGGCCCGAATACCAAAGTGTTAGGCTGGCGTCGATCATGGTCGCTCAGATCTGACGTCAGTATGCTGTGGTACTAAAGCGCATGCCCGACGCCATATCCTCAGTCTTTCTTGCCCCAGATGTCAGAAGGCCTTAAAAAGAAAGGCCATAGCCAAAAATAGAAAAATACCCAATCACCAAAATAGCAACAATAGGTACACCACAAACCACCCATTCACCCCAAACTACAGAGGGGAAGGAGGGAGGGAAAATTGGACTGCAGCAATGTGGATCTTCGAACATCTACATTTATGGTAGGTACAAAACTGTACTATGTTCTTCATCTCACATTGCTGCAGTCATAACCTGTGGGTAGAATCCCAAAGCAAAGGTAAAGGGAGGTTGGTAAAATCAAATAGCATTAGGAGCTGCTAACATGCCCTGTAACACTGCAGTGGCAAACCCAGCCCTAGATTTGGAATAAAGAGGGAGATGGTAATGTTTAGAAAAAGTGTGCACTGAACTCCAAGTAGCTGCCTCCAAAATATCCTTAGTAGCTACTCCCCTTAAAAAAGCAGCAGAAGTGGCAGTCGCTCTAGTGGAATGAGGTCTGATTCCAGCCGGAACCTCCTTACCATGATGAGAATAACAAAAAGCAATACAATGGCCAATCCACTTAGAAATAGTTTGTTTTGAAACAGGGTTTCCTTGTGAACCCAAGGCAAAAGAAATGAATAACTGTTGAGACTGCCTGAACCCTTTAGTTCTGCTCAAATAACGTAACTGCCTGTGAATATCCAAAGAGTGCAAAATTTTTTCCCCTTTATTTTGGGGATCAGCATAAAATGTAGGCAAATGAATAGATTGGTTTAAGGCCACATTTGAAACAACTTTAGGCATAAAAGTAGGGTTAGTACGCAGGGATACCCTATCCTTATGAAATATCAGGAAGGGTTCAACTGCCATGAGAGCCTGTAATTCAGATACCCTTCTAGCAGACGTAATGGCCAACAAAAAAGCAGTCTTCCAAGACAAAAACTTCAACTCAGATGTAGCTGCAGGTTCAAAAGGAGGTAAAGTGAGTTTTTCCAACACAAAATTGAGATCCCAGGAAGGAGTAGGAGCTCTACGTGGGGGTCTTATGTTCTTTGCCCCTCTAAGAAATTGCTTAAACAAAGGATGAGAGAATAATGGTGGGTCACAGTCATAGTGAGCAGAAATGGCTGCAGCATGAACTTTTACAGAGGAGAAAGACAAACCCTTGTCTAATAATTCTGTAAGATACTGAAGTGAAACACTCAAATTAGGCACTGAAACATCAAAGCTCTTTGCTTTGCTCCAAAGAAAAAATCTCCTCCATTTATCAGCATAAACTTTCCTTGTACTAGGCCGTCTGGCCTCCAAAATGACATTCAAAACTTGTTGAGGAAGCTGCGACCCCCCCCCCCGGGTCTAGAACAGAATACGCCAGGCTGTCAGATGCAGGGACTGTATCTTGACATTGAGGAAATGATTGCTTGCCTGGGACAAAAGGTGTGGAATTGAAGGCAAAGGCCAAGGAGGCTCCCGTACTAAACTCCTCAGCAGAGGGCACCAGTGCTGACGTGGCCAATCTGGAGCTATTAGAATCATGCAGGGCTTGTCCTGTCTGACCTTCAAGAGCACCTTGGGAAGGAGAGGCAGAGGAGGAAAGGCATAGACGTGAAGGTTGTTCCAACTGAATGATAGAGCATCCACTTTCCAAGCTTTTGGGTGAAACATCTTTGTGCAAAACTTTGGCAGTTGGAAATTTAGTGGAGAAGCGAACAGATCTATGTCTGGAGTCCCCCAAGCCACTGTCAACTGTTGAAATACATGAGGATCCAATTTCCACTCGTGGGGATCCACCATCTGTCTGCTCAAAACGTCTGCTAAGGAGTTCTGTGCTCCTGGCAGAAACCTTGCCTGAAGAGTGAGGTGCAAACTGAGAGCAGTCTCCCACAAAATCATAGCTTGTCTGCAAAGAGGGTACGAATGGGTTCCCCCTTGCTTGTTGATGTACCACATGACTGTTGTGTTGTCTGTTTGAATCAACACTTGTCCTGGGTGAAGTAGATCCTTGAAAGCCATCAATGCAAATTGGACTGCTAACATCTCCTTCATGTTGATATGCAAATGTTGAAGTCTGGCAGGCCAAGTGTCTTGAACCCATTTTCCATTGAAGTGTGCTCCCCAAGCCATGTCTGAGGCATCTGTCGTTAAGATCTGACTCGCCTCTGGTCGGGTCACAGAGAGTCCCTTGTTTAGGTGACATTCCTGAGCCCACCACAAAAATTCCCTTTGAATGCAAGGTATTATCTGAATGACAGTGTCCAAATCGTGGCAGTGTTGAGTCCATACGCTTTTGAGACACCGTTCCAGCTTCCTCATATGCAGTTTGGCATTGGGAAGCACCAGAATACAAGATGCCATGAACCCTAAGGCTTGAAGGACTGTCCTTGCAGTCAGCCTGGACCGTAGAGACAATTGTTGGAAGTAAAGGGTAAGATTTCTTTGTTTGTCCGGGGTCAAAAACGCCATCTGAGAGGCTGTATTCAGTCTCACACCCAGAAAGCACATGTCCTGAGAGGGTACTAGACTGGACTTTGTTTCGTTCACAGAATACCCTAGGCACCTTAACACTGCCATAACATACTGTAGATGGTGAAGTAACTTGATTTTGTCTTGAGCAAGAATCAGGCAATCGTCCAAATAAGGATAAATTTGTATTCCCCTTAACCTTAAGAAGGTTATCACCGGTGCCAGGACCTTTGTGAACACCCTGGGCGCAGTAGATAAGCCAAAGGGCAATGCAGAGAACTGATAATGTAAAGTCCCCGCCCGAAAACGCAGGAATCTCCTGCAGCTGGGCCTGATAGGAATGTGAAGATAAGCCTCTTTGAGATCCAGAGTAACCATCCAGTGATCTTTGCCTAGCAGAGGCAGAAGTTGTTGCAAAGTTAACATCTTGAATTTTGGAATGTCCAGGTATGTGTTGAGAATAGACAAATCCAGAATTGTCCTCCAAGTGTTTCCTTTCTTTGGTACAAGAAACAGGCGAGAATAAAATCCTAGGCCCACTTCTGACGGAGGGACCTCCTGGATAGCCCCCAATTTTAGAAGTAAAGAAATCTGCTTGTGAGCCTCCACCTGTTGCTGAGGAGGAACGTCTGGCATGCCTTTGAAAGGAGGCAAGGTGTGAAAGTAAAACGTGTAGCCTCGATGTATAATGTCCAACACCCATTTGTCCTGGGTGACTAAAAGCCAATTTTGCCTGAAAAGTGCCAACTTTCCTCCCAGAGGAGCTGCCAGACAGGAGGGATCTGGCAGCTGAAGATACAGGTCATTGGGTCTGTTTACGAAAAGGCTGACCCCTGCCCTCACCTAAAGATTGTGCAGGGGAACTCCACGTCCTCGGTCTGAAAGAACCCTGAGCATGAGCTCTGCCCCTACCACGTCTAGATCTGCCCCTAGACTGTAAATCAGAAGAAGGATAAGCCCATCCCTTAGCCGGCCAATTTCTGCTAAATTTAGGGGGCTGTACCTGTAAAAATTCCTTAACTGTCTGCATGGACTTAGCTTTGTCTTCCATTTTCTTCAAAACTGACTCCACAGGAGAACCAAACAGAACTTCAGATTGAAGGGGAGCATCCAAAATTCGAGCTTTAACATGCTCTGACAAATTCTGATCCTTAAGCCAGGCGTGCCTACGAATAACTGATCCAGTGGCAGCCACCCTGGAGGAAGCCTGAAGAGCATCAAAACCACACTGCAAAGAATGCTTACCCACCTGGTCAGAGGCATGAACTAAATCTTGCAATTCTTTACACTCAATTCCCTCTGCCAAAGCATCCACCTTAGATTTTAACTGACTTAAGAGAAAATTCTGGTATTTCAGCATATGAAACTGGCAATTCAAAGCCCTCATCGCTAGAGTGGAAGAGGTATACACTTTTTTACCCCACCTATCCAAAGCTCTAGAATCTTTATCCAGAGGAACTGGATTCTTTACAATAGAAGCCCTGACACCCTTAGGTCCCTGGCTAATAGTCTCCAGGTCAGCTCTTGGGCTCTTATACAAATATTTATGAGCCTCTGGCACTCTGTAATACCTGTCTGGTTTAACAGGGGCAGGAGGTAAAGAATCAGGATTAAGGGAAGCTTCAGAGAAAACATCCTGTACAACATCCAAAACAGGGGGAATAGCCAAGGGCCTATGCTGTGGCAAAAATAAAAATTCCCTAAGCCTCTTACGAGAATCTGAGAAATCCTGACCTTCCCACTTAAAATGCTCCCTCATAGAATGCAGGGTTTCAGAAAAAGAAAAATCCTCTGGAGGGGAAGCAGAAGGACATGAATCCTCTGCCTCTGAATAAGGAGGAAAATCCTGAATGTCCTCAGCCGAAGACTCAGAGTAATCTGAGGAATGCTCCAATCTTTCCACCTCTGGCTCCACCCTAGGCCTCTTATCTGGGGGGGGGGCATAGAACCCCTGATTAAAGTAATCAAATCCTCTGCCATCTTTAGCATATGCTTTTTAGGTACAGAACTAGGGCTGACACCAGTGGAAGACAAACCAGGCCTGACCTTGGAAGGTGCTTTAGAGACAGAAGTAGAAGGCCTAACCACCTTATGCAAAGAAGGGACTAGAGAGACCTGAAAAGCCCCCTCAGCCTGACCCGACTCCTGAGAGGCCACATCCTGCAAGATTAAAGGCTCCCCCTGAGATTCAGCTGAAACCTCGGCTGGATCCACAGATTCCACCGTAGTTTCCAAAGAACCGGCGTCCGTAACGGACGACTCATCCTGCTTGGACTTTAACGTTTTTTTCTTTACGTTTCTTAGCGGTAGCGGGCGTCGGAGGATCCGACGGCATATTGTAATTACACCGCTTACCGAAGACAAGCCTAGCACAATCTAACCTGCGTTTAATGGTGCGCTTATTAAATCTAGCACAAAAGCGACATCCGACTACGTCGTGCTCAGGCCCCAAGCAAGGAATACAAAGAGAGTGGTAATCCCTATGAGGTATCTGCTTCCCACAAGAAATACAATTATTTACTTTTTCTGACATCCGGATTTAACTGAGGCAAGAAAAGACAAAAATATTCCCCAACGGGGTACTTAGCCCAACTTGGTCTTCGGTCTGAAACTCAGAATACGAAAATTTCAGGATGCCGAACGGCACTTGCAAACGCTGCTTCTGCTTTGGACCATGCGGCAAGAAAGACTGAGGATATGGCGTCGGTCATGCGCTTTAGTACCACGGCGTACTGACGTCAGATCTCAGCGACCATGACCGATGCCAGCCTAATACTTTGGTATTCGGGCCGACCGAGGACAGCGGACTACCCACAGGTTATGACTGCAGCAATGTGAGATGAAGAACATCAGAGCTTAAAACAAAAATCCTGGACAAGCAGTACAAGGCAGCAGGTGACCTGGCCTCTCTCCCTTCAAGATGTTCCATATCCTCTCTCCAACCCACTGAAGTGGCACCAACCCAGCATTGTACAGAAGGGAAGGTTTGGCTCTCCCATTCTGCCAAGGTGAACCCAACCAAAGGAAGAGTACAGAGTAGGAGGAGATGTAGAAAACACTTAGGAGCCTATAGTTAACTGCAGCTCAGGGTTACTGTGCACTACATTTAATCAAAGAACCACTGTATGAGAAAAGGCTTATTGTCTGCCAGTGGCAAACTTATTTGTGGATATATAAAACAAGCCTTATTTATTTATTGACATTTGATTACTGGGAAAGTTTGACTGGATAGGATAGAAGTCAGTTTTATGCTGTGGCCAGGACAGAAAAGCTCTAAATTATTACAAAACATTTTATTTGTACAATCTTTCAAAATAAAACAAAAACAACTGCAGTTTAAATAATTGCAACAAATTAGACACTATAAAAACATTGGATAAGAATCTATACAAGGTACATGACCATCACTTAACATTTATAGAAATGTTGGACAGTTTGTAGAGAAATTAAAGGAAAATTAGTGTAATACAAACAGGAATTGCAATATGCAGTAAAGCAAAAACAGGCTTGTAGTATGCTTAGACAGAAAGTCATGGAAGAGAATTAGGAGTAAGGAAGTATAATGAATAAGACAGGTACTTGTTCACATTTAGGGATATAGTTTATATAGTTTATCCTAGTTTTGAGCAAGAACAGAGAAAGATTTTAGCTAGGAAGTTTTCCAGAGTGGTTTTGAAAGATGGGATGGTATAGACCTGATGGTTACAGGTAAGGAGTTCCAGGTCTTAGCAACCTTGTACAAGTACAGACAGTGCCCAGCACATTTTCTACGTCTGTGGACAGGAATTTTTGGTCAGTGGATCACAATGACTGACTAGAAACATAGTTGTATAGAATGAGTTTTACTGCCGGACAGGCAGATGGATGCTAGATAATTTTATAGGTGGTAAGAAGTTGTATGTGTTAGTTGATATGACCGTTCTAACCAACTTAGGCTTTTCAGTGCAATATAGTGGTGGGTTCTTAAAGGGCTATGTGCTGCAAATGTGTTATAGCATTATTCAAGTTTTAATTTTTGTGAAGTCTGGAGGTTAGTAAGGATGAGAGAGCCATAAAGAAGAGTGGGGTAGAAATAAGTATTGGCAAGTGTAGTTTTAATTGGATCAGTGAGGATGTTTTTGGCTCTGTAAAGCATTCCTAGTTTGAAATTTCTTATGCAATTTTGTAAGTGCAGGTCAGTTGTAAGATTAACATCAACTATCACCCCCAATAGTTTGCTATGAAAAGTGACTTTTGTGGTTGTATTATCAAGAGAGAGGGATTTGGGGAAGATAGTAGTTATTTGGTATTTTTTGGGGCTAAGCACAAGTTGTGAGTTACAAAGCCATGTTTCAGTGGCTGTTAAAGCTTCTGGAGTAATTCTTTTTGGAGATGTACAGTGTTTTCAGATGTGCATATGAGAATGGAATCATCTGCATATTGTATTAGTGTATCGTAGTTTATTGAATATACAAGGTGTTGGTGAAAATATTAAAGAGAAGGTGACCAAGGACAGAGCCTTGTGGTACACCAGTGGTGACTAGGAGGTAAGGAGTGTGTGTGGATTGCCATTTTACTGACTGATACCTATTGGACAGGTAGCTTTTTAACTACTGATAGGTGGGTTGAGAAAGACCTAGTGAGAATGTTTGCTGTAGTAAACGGTGTCAAAGGCTTTAGACAAGTCTAGAAATAAGGAAGAGACTAGACTGCCATTATCTCTAGTTTTATTGACAGTATCTATACAGGTTAGAATGGCAGTACTAGCACTATGGGAAGGACAGAAGCCATGTTGTGTATGGGACAGGTGTTCTTCCTACAGGAAATAGTGTAGCAATTGTAATTGTTTTTGAATACATTTTTCAAGTATTTGGCAATGGGAGACTTGATTGCTATAGGTCTAAAGTTCATACATCTCAGGTGCACCTTATTATGAGGAATGTACCTCATTTGGGATCTTAAAAAGTTCATGTTCCTCAAAGTTCCACATTGAAAAGATCTATCATACATTCAGTGTTAGGATTTTTAACTGATATTCATTGTAAATAGAAACTAATCACATCAATTCATTAAATATTTTTATGAGTAAAACCAGCATATTTTAACTATTCACTAACCTTCCTAGTTTAAGTTGTTAGTAAGCTGTATGGGTTCCACATTTTGCCAGTTTGTTCCACATTATGAAGCCTAATGCTCCTCATTTTGGAGATGGGAGGTTGAAAACTATGCTAAAATCATTAATTTCTGTTGAATTTCCTCCTTTGTGCAGAGGAACAATGTGTGACTTTTTTCATTCCTGGATTGACTTATAAGGATTGAGACAGGATGGGCAATGATATTGGGTGCTAGTTTTAGGTACTTGCTTGTAAGATCATCAGCTGAAGAAGAGCACTATTTAAGTTTAAGAGTAGTAGTTTTATATAGGATGTGGGAACAGGTTTGAAGGTGAAAGTAGATGTGGCAATATGCGGCTGTTGGGAAGGGTTGGGATTAGATATTGAGGAATCTTTGATTAGAGAAGCAATACTAACTATAAAATAAGAACTGTACTGCAGTTTTGAGTGGCGAGTTATCTGGGGGGGGGGGGGGGGGGAGTTGGGGTTGACTTTTTGCCAGGATGCAAGATTTTTTTAATGGATGTCCAAATCTTTAGGGTTCTGTGAAGATAAGTGATGGCTGACAGCCTAGCAAGATAGAATTTTGAAGATGATTCTATGTCTTTGTAAATATTAATAAAAACCCTCGATGTGTTCTCTTAAATATGAGAAGACTGCATTGGATGTTGCACTGCAAAAAGGTAACAGCAGTGCACTCTGCTGTAAGAAAGCTGAGAAGTCAAGCATTTTATGACTTTGATCTCACGGCTTGGAACTATGGTGTCTGAACCAACAGCATATTTCTATTGTTTTGAGACCAGAGTTAATTGCTAGATTTCACATATATAAATGTCTTTAATTGCTGCGGTTTCCTGACCAGATACAAGCATACTAAGAAATGTAAATGTAGAATTTCTGTTAGCCTGGGAAACCAGAGAAGTGTTAAGAGTGATGTAATCTAAAATGAGTCAGCAGGATGTATGATCAATTTAAAGGACTTTCTCAGAGAGAGAGAGCGCATTTTGGATTCTGTCTAAAGCTGCAAACAACTTACCAGTACTCTGTTTTGCTCTATATGTAAGTTTATTTAGAACTGTGATTGCTCTTAGACATAGAAAATAGTAAGTTTAGTCTAGCTGTTTTCTGTACTGATGTCAGAACTATTCTACTGTATTATTTTAAGCATTTTCCTGTGATCTCTGCACTCTTGACTAGCACCACGTAGTAAGAAGTATTGTTTTATGTTTTTATTAAATATTTTTTAACTTTTCAACTGTGGCTGTTTTCTGTAGAGATAAATTTAGCTCTAGAGTAAGTGGAAAAAAGCACTAAGTGGGTGTCTGGATATATTTTCTGCATTGTCTACAGTATTTATGTTCCTTTGGTGAGCTCTAGAGTACATTGCACGTATATAGTGATACTGTCCAAGCCACTCCGATAGCTTTAGCCCTGGGTCACACTTACTACTTGGATAATAATACTGCACAGTAATAAAGGGACACCCTTTGGTAAGGGCCTTTTTAGTAGCAGATATTAGTGCTTGGTGGCAAGCTGGTACTACCTTATAGACTGGAAGGAAGGGGCATACCTGGAGAACCTGTGCCAGCCTTCCCCAGCAGTGTCTGTGTGGTTGTATATAACTCATCTCAAAGTGTGTGTCAGCTACTTGGGCAGGGACACGAAGCACTGGTTGGACAGAGAGGGTGCTGGAGGTTTTAACTTGACCACTAGGCTGAGATCTGGACCTATAGCTGTGCCAGTGGGGAGTCTTACTCGGGATCTGGAGGAAAAAAAAGAGAAACCGGCCTCAGACTGACTTTACTGGGTGTGTATTTGTTATCCTTCCCAATGTGGATGCCCCTCACTGGTGTTAGTGGTGAGGACTGAGGCTCCTTGATTGCTGGGCCAGTGCATGGGCATCACATAACTGTTTGGCAGTGATAGGATACCCACACCACATATTAATTGGTTGGCAATTGGCTTGTAGTGGTGTGGATAGTGAATTCCTGTAGCTTGTGTACAGTGATCACTGAAGCTGTTGTTGCACTCTAAAATGGCCATGCAGTGAATATTCAGAGTTCAGATCACAATTGTTTTATTTCTTTTGTTAGCTTAGTCAGGGAGAGCAGGCAAGCATGTTAGCAGAGGAGTATGGCAAGCTGTCAAGAAGCCAGTTGGCTGAGATGTGCCAGGCTAAGAGGCTGGTGCATGGAAACCTAAGGCAGACATGATTGCAGCTTTGGTCACACCTGCATCAGAAAACAGCAGTCAGGAGGACGATCAGACTGGCCATGGAGATGTACACAACACTCAGAGAATGGACAGCTCAACCTTTCTGCAGAGGACTTAAAAATCCATCTGGAGCTAAAGAGACTTGAGTTGGAGGCCAGGCACTTGGAAACAAACAGCAGAGAGACTGAGATGTCTACAAGCTGAGGAGGATGAGAAACTGCTATGCCTGGAAGCTGAGGAGAAGGCAAGGCAGAGGCAGCACGAAAAGGAGATGCTGACTCTTCACCAGAGTTGGAGGTAATGGGGAGGGAGTAACCGGACCCCAGAAGCACAAAAGGTCAGTAAATTTCTTCCGCAATTTACAGAGGGGGATAAGGTCAGTAAATTTCTTCCGCAATTTACAGAGGGGGATAATTTTGATAGTTTCATTCATATGTTTGAGAGGGTATGTAAACAGTATGATGTTGACCAAAGTTCTGACCCCCTTACTCTATGGTTAAGCTGCAACTATGTTGTCTAAACTTGCTGATCACAATTGTTTTGATTTTACCACTGTTAAGAATAGTCTCTCAGAATTATTTAAGCCAACACCTTAAATTATAGGAAAAAGTTTCATGAGCACAGACGCAAGGCAGAAGAAAGTGTGTGTGAATATGTTGCTGAACTGAGCACTTATTTCAATAGATGGGTGAGTGGATGTCAGGTCACCACTGCTGAAGGGCTGGCAGAAATTTTGGTGAGGGAACAATCCCTTAGCACTTTGCCTGAGGTCATGAGGACCTGTTTAGCCCTGTTTAGCTGATGGACAATGTGTTACTTCAGATGAGTTGGGGAAGAAAGGAGACCTATACTTAGCAAGCAGGGCAACCCTGCACAGGGAAGTGACCCCCAGTACTGCTCATGGGTCTAAAGGATCCTATGGTGGGCAACCCAGACTGCCCCAACAGAATCTGCCAGTAGTAAGGGAAGCCAGTCTAGCTCCTGGGGTAAAATTTTTTGAATGCAACCAGTGGGTCAATGTGGCATATAGATATCCATGGAGGCAAGGTGGGGAACAAAAGGTGAGGGAGCCAGTAAGTGGGAAGGACAAAATGCCAATAGTAAATTGTCTTCAGACAACAAGGGTACCAAACTACAACAAGAGGTTATATCCTATCATAGTGAATGGCAAAGAGGCTATTGTTAAGAGAAACACAGCCTCTGACATAATCATTGTGAAGCCTGCAATGGTTAAAGAGGAGCACTACTTACCTGGGCAGTCTACTTCAGAGATTTAGGAGGGACCCCATTCCAAATACCTTTGGCTAGGGTTCACCTTGACTGGGAGGGTGGAAAAGGAAGCCACCAAGTAGATGTGTTTGAGGCAGTACCATGTGTTTGTGTAGTTTCACACAGTCAGGCTTGAAGACAAGCATGTAGGTGTGGTAGCCTGGGGGAGACCCAGATAGACCACATATTTGCAGCAAGGACTGGCGAGGTGGTTACTTCATTGAGGGAGCTACTCTGTAGCAGTAAGACTGAAGGTGAGCCACAGCTGCTTGTGAGTACTGATGTTCCCTTGGACAGAGTGACTGCAGAGGTAGAGGTGAGTAGTAGTACCCAGGCTGACAGTGAGGCACTGCTGTCAAAGGATGCCAGACTTCCTGTAGAAGGGGAGCTGGGAAGGGTTACAAAGAGAGAGTTAAGACAGGCTCAGCTCTCAGACCCTACATTGCAAGGCCTGAGGCAGGTAGCTAGGGAGGCATCTGATTCTCAAGGGAAGGGGGACTCTGTATACTGGGACAAAGGGTTACTGTATAGAGTGTGGATCCCTGAGGGAGGGCAAGAAGACGAGAGGATAACAGCATTTGGTAGTGCCTAGAGCCTACTAGCCCATGACATTCCCTTTGCAGGTCATATGGGCATAAAACGTACAAAGAGACGTATTATGCAAAACTTTTATTGGCCTGGAATTTCCAGAGATTTAACAGGGTACTGCAGGATCTGTGAGCAGTGCCAAAAGGTAGGCAAGGCAGGAGACAAGGTGAGAGCTCCTTTGATGCCTTTGCCTGTGACTGAGGAGCCATTTCAGAGGGTAGCTATGGATATTGTGGATACTCTGAGTATCCCAGGTTCCACCAGGAAAAAGTATACCCTAGTGGTAGCAGATTATGCTACAAGATACCCTGAGGCAGTAGCTCTGTCCTCCATTGAGGCAGAAAAGGTGGCAAATGGTTTGTTAGAGATTTTCAGCAGGGTAGGTTTCCTAAAAGAAATGCTAACTGACAGAGCTGCCAATTTCATGTCAGACCTGCTGGCTTGTCTGTGGAAATACTGTGGGGTGAAGCACCTGAAGACCACCCCCAACCATCCCATACTAATGGTCTTGTTGAGAGGTTAAACTCTACAATCAAGTCCATGCTACAGGCATTTGCAGACCAGTTTAAGAGGGAGTGGGACAAAGAGTTTCCCCATCTGTTTGCTTACAGAGAGGTTCCCCAGGAATCCATAAGTTTTTCACCCTTTGAGTTGTTGTCTGGGCATAGGGTGAGGGGACCTCTAGATTTAATTTGAGATGAGTGGGAAGGTGGGCATGAATCTCACAAGGAGTCAGTTGTGGCATGTGTCCTAAACCTCAGGACAAGGTTCAGGGAACTCATGGGCTTGGTCCAGGACAACCTGGCAAAAGCCCAACAACAGAAAAAGGTATGGTATGACAGGAATTTTAGAGAGTATGCTGTAGGCAGCAGGTAACAGTTCTCATTCCTGTCAGACACAATAAGCTTCAAGCAGCTTGGGAGGGACCTTACAAGGTGGTAAGAAAGGTAAGTGGGAGGGACCTTACAAGGTGGTAAGAAAGGTAAGTGATGTTAACTACATGGTGGAACTGCTAGGCAGGAGCACAGATTGTACCATGTTAACATGAAGAATCCTTACCATGATAGGGAGGCCCTTGTGCTGAGTATTTCCAGGAGTCGTCTGAGGGAGGTCTGGTGACTGACACATCAGTGAAAGGGGTAGCAATGTCATAGCAGCTATCTCCTACTGAGGTTCAAGAAATCTGAGCAGTGTTACAGAAGTTTGGAGACATGTTCACTGGGAAACTATGGTCCACCCACCTGGTGCAGCACCAGGTGGATATAGGACCCCAAAGGCCTATCAGGTAGGCCCCTTATAGGGTGCCTGAGAGAGTCAGACTGTGAAGGAGGAGATGCAGGAAATGTTGGAACTAGGGATAATTCAGAAGTCCAACAGTCCCTGGGCCTCCCCAGTGGTGCTGGTGCCAAAGAAGGATGGCAGCACTAGGTTCTGTGTGGACTACAGGAAATTAAAATGTCACAGAGTCCGATGCTTTCTCCATGCCTAGGACAGATGAGGCCCTAGAGCAGCTGGGTGGGGCTAAGTATCTTACCATTTATTTTACCAAGTGTTACTGGCAGGATACCTTGACTCCCAGTGCTAGAGAGGTCAGCCTTTGTGACTTCTTTTGGCTTGTATGAATTCACAAAGATGCTCTTTGGGATGAAAAATGCCCCAGCAACTTTCCAGAGGCTGGTAGATCATATCCTAGCAGGAGGGTTTGCCCTTGCTTATCTAAATATTGCCATCTACAGCCATTCTTGGCAAGAGCATGTCAGGGAGGTGCTGGGCAGACTACAGAGGGCAGGGTTGGCCATTAAGCCCAGCAAATTTCAGGTGGGTATGGCAGAGGTCTCCTACCTGGAACAGAGTGGGGAGTGGAAAGAGCAGGCCAAAACATATCAAAGTAGAAGCCAATCAGGCATGGCCTGCACCTGTTACCAAAATGCAGGTGAGGGCATTCTTTGGGACAGCAGGGTACTACAGAAAGTTCATCTCCAGTTATAGTACCATAGCTGCTCTCCTCACAGACCTGACAAGGAAGACTAAGGCAGATAAGGTAGTGTGGACTACAGCATGTGTGCAGGCATTCTAGAAGCTTAAATAAGCTTTGGGAGGACCCTGTGTGTTAGCCAGTCCAGATTACAGCAAAGAATTTTGTGCAGGTGGATGCTTTGAAACACGGGGTGGGGGCTCTACTTAGCCAGATTTCTTCAGAGGGAGAAGAGCACCCAGTGGTTTATCTCAGTTGTAGGTTCCAAACCTGGGTGGAATGCTATGCAGCTGTAGAAAAGGAATGTCTAGCCATAATGTGGGCACTGCAGAAACATCAGCCTTATCTGTATGGAAGAAAATTCACTGTAGTGAGAGATCACAATCCCCTAACATAGTTAAACAGAGCCAGCCAGCAAAATGGCAAGTTGCTAAGATGGAGCCTAGGGTTACAAGCATATACGTCAGTGCAGCACTGCACTGGGAGTTGCAATGCCAATGCAGCTGGGCACTCAAGACAGGGAATGGGTAAGGTATACTCAGTCTCAAGGGACACTTGAAAAACATTTCTCAGGGGGGATGTCAAGGCTGCCAGACTAGCTAGATAGAATTCTGAAGATAATTCTATGCCTTTGTAAATATTAATAAAAGTCATAGGCTTGTTCTCTGGATGTTGAACTGCAAAAATGTAACAGTCCACTCTGCTATAAGAAAGCTAAGTCAAGCATTTTATAAATGCTTGATCTCAGGGCTCGGAGCTGTGGTGTCTGAACCAGCAGATTCTTTCTATTGTTTTGAGACCAAAGGTAACTGCTAGATTTTGTGTGTCTTTAATTGCCGTTTCCTAACCAGGTGTAAGCTTACTAAGAAATGTAAATTAAATGCAGAGTCTGTTAGCCTAGGAAACCAGAGAATTGTTAAGAATGATGTAATCTAAAATGAGTCAGCAGGATGTATTATCAAGTTAAAGGACTTTCTCAGAGACAGAGCAAAATCATTTTGGATTTTGTCTAAAGCTGACAACTCATCAGTACTCTGTTCTATACGTAAGTTTATTCAGAACTGTGATTGTTCTTAGATATAGATAGAAAATAGTAAGTTTAGTCTAGCTGTTTTCTGTATTGATGTCAGAAATATTTTATTGTATTTTAAGCATTTTCCTGTAATATCTGAACTCTTGACTAGCACTGTGTAATAAAAAATATTGTCTTGTGTTTTTATTATTAAATATTTTGAAACCTTTCAACTGTGGCTGTTTTGTGTAGAGATAATTTAAGCCCTAGAGTACATTACACGTATTTAGTGATACTGCACAAGCCACTCCAATAGCTTTACCCCTGGGTCACACTATTTGGATAATAATATTGCACAGTAATAAATGGACACCCTTTGGTAAGGGCCTTTTTAGTAGCCTATATTAGTGGTTGGTGGCAGCTGGTACTACCTTACAGACTGGCAGGAAGGGGCATAGCTGGGGAACCTGTGCCAGCCTTCCCCAGGAGTGTGTGTGTGGTTGTATAGATCACTTATCTCAAAGTGTGTGTGTATGTCAGCTACTTGGGCATGGACACAAAGCACTGGTTGGGACAGAGGTGCTGAAGGTTTTAGCTTGACCACTATGCTGATATCTAGACCCTATGGCTGTGCCAGTGGGGAGTCTTATTGGGGATCTGGAGAGAAAAGAAGAAACCAGCCCCAGTCTGACTGTGATCTCTGTGTGCTCGAAAGGGAAAATTGTACTATACTGTGCATTTGTTATCCTTCCCAATGTGGATGACCCTCATTGGTGTTATTGGTGAAGATTGAGGCTCCTTGAGGGCTGGGCCAGTGCACAGGCATCACAGGTTGTGTTTAGTATTATTCTGAAAGTTGTTATAGTATAGCTTGTCTTCATTTATATACTTTTTAATCTGATTGCAAAGCATTCAGAAGTTTAAGACACTGAGGGGTTTTAAATTTTTGCCATTATTTCCAAGCTATTTCTCTATCCTGAATTAGCATTCAAATCTTTCTTTTTGGAAAGCCAAATCGCACTATTTGTTTTCAGTGTCTTCCTCTAGGAAGTGCAAGGATATTTAGAAAAGGTGTATTGAACTCAATTACAGCATCATGTAAGGGGAAGATTTTTAGGAAGTTCCAGTTAATAGACGGTAGTATTTTAAAGAACATTTCTGGCTTAAACGTGGAAAGGTTACTCTCTCTCTCTCTATATATATATATATATATAAAATGCTGTATAACTGGATGTACGAGTTGTCTAGTCATATAAATTGGGAGATGATTAGTGTCTGACATTGTGCCTGTGGTGGAGTATTTGCTAGGGTCTGATATAGGATCCACTCTAATTGAAAAATTGAGGTCTTGCTATAAAGTGTGGGGCTATTAATTAGTTGTGTGAAACCAGACAAGTTCATGTTAGATGTAGGGGAGAGAGTTTATGTCTAACCAACTGACATTCACATCACCTAGTAATATTTTTTTTTCTTGTAGAAATGTTATGGCTATCCAATGTAGGATGTCTTCCAGTACAGCTATACTGTCATCAGGATGGATATAAAGGATAGTAATATATATATTTGTAACTGTTCATTTTGAGGAAAGCAATAGGAAGCTCTGCCAAACTGAATGTTGGTTTGCTGTAAGGGGAAATGTAGGTACTGGGGAATGTTAAAGCAATACCACCACCTTTCCTCTTTATATGGTCTTTACAGATGAAATTACAGCCAGAAGGTTTAGCTTCAGAGGTTGGTTAAGGTAGGTTTAAACCAGGTTTCAGTTACAGCAAGATCAGGCTTATGTTAGGTGATCCAGACACACAGTTAAGCAGTTTTCCTGTACTTCTAAAATTTACTGCAGGAAAAATTAGATCACCAGGGCAGTTGGGTTATAGAAGTGTGTGGGAAAGAATTATCTGTGTGTTCATTACGATAGGTGGGGCCATGTTTAGGGTGTGTATATCTCCTCAGAGAAGGATTTTAGCATATTGGGGAATTATGCATACTTGTTTTTTGGACAGGATTCTTGCATTTGCATAGGAAAAGGACATGTTAAAAATAAACATTTATGATTTTCAACTGGAAATATTGCCATGAAACTGCAACCAAGTATCTGACAGTTTTGAAGCTGGGAGAATAGGCACAGATGTAAGATGATTTTAGGTTTACATACTGGTGCACATTGTAATGCACTAACATTACAGAGATGCCACCTCATAAGGGGATATTCAGTTACTGGAAAAGTCAAGAATCAGGGCAGAAAATAACTGCTACTAGTCAGTAAAAAGCCCATTTGCCTACTCATGATTACACCCCTTCTTATGAATGCCCCACTCCTACTTTACCATGGAGGCAATTATTTCAGTGCTGGATTCTTAAAATATTTTAAGTTACTAATAGTGTATAAAAATCACAAGATCTGTGAAGAACAGTATCTAGCTTCAGGAGTACAGTGTGACCCAAGAGTACAGCATCTATAACTAAGAGAAAGACAGCTCTAAAGTGACACAATCACATCAGACTGCATGGAATACACTTACATGTTTATGCTCAGAAGCCAGTTTTGAAGATGTTTGTTTCAAATGGCTTCTGAAATAGAGAGAACATGGGACATTACAGGAGTTACTCCATCACATCTGAAATGTACAGTCTGGCTTGCATTACTTGCAGAAAAAGCAGGCCATTTTACTAACGATAGAATAATTCAAGAAACAACTGGAATTAGCACTCGTATGACACAAATATAAAGATTAGAAAAGAAGTGCAATGATGTTTTGTGCACGGCACAATTTTATACATTTCCAGCAAAGGAAAGCAGGCATCCAAGGTTGTCATGGAAGTGGACAAATGCAATATTATTTTTGTCTAATTGTATGAGAATTCTTGGCTGTAATACAAATAATCATTAAATTATTTTCTCGATGGCACAGAATCTTCTATCAGCCTTGTGTGCAGATGTACAAAATATTGTAATGACAAAACCAGTGTGGACAACACAGTTTAATGTTCATGAAATCAAATGGTACAACTAAACTGAATTACATAAATGAAGCCCATAAACAAAAATGTTATGTAGACTGCATGGATTACCTCTAATTACATTAATAAAAATATGAGATGTCCAACTCCATGTATCAAATCTGAATTATACAACGACCCCCCCCATTAATATTCAAAAACGTGCAAGCTGATTGGTCAGTGTGCACGTTGTAAATCAGAGTTATAGTAATAGAAAAAGGTCCGGTCGCCCGGACTTTTTCCATTGCTATAACTTTTTTCACACTGTCCCGCTATGTTAAACGTGTCTGACATAGTGAGACAGCTTTAAAAAAAGCAACAGAGATTCTCCATTGCTTTTTTAAAGCTATCTCACTATGTTAAACACCTTTAACATAGCGAGACAGTTTGTAAAAAGCAACGGAGATCTTGCATTCTCAGTTGCTTTTTTCAAAACTGTCTCGCTATTAAATGGGTTTAACATACCGAAACAGTTTTAAAATGAGCAACGGAGATTCTCTGTTGCTTTTTTTAAAGCTGTCTCGCTACGTTAAACCCATTTAGCATAGCAAAACAGTTTATAAAAATCAACGGAGATATTGCTGTCTCTGTTGCTTTTGCCCACAGTTCTGATGTACTGAGTAGGCATATGCATGCGCAGTACATCAGAACTGCCGCAGAATACCAGACAGCTGCGGAAAGGCCTCAAGGAGGCATTATACAATGCCATTATTTAAGAAAAGTAATTATTTTTTTTCTTAAATAATGTCATTGTATAATAGCAATAACCCACTTCTGGGTGTGGGTAATGCTGGATTCACCCACGGTTGGCTTTGTTTGGCCACTCGGGCTTCGCCCTCATGACCAAACCACACCAACCGTGGGTAAATCCATCATTACCACACCCAGGCATGGGTTATTGCTATAAGCAGCCATCTGGTACATAATTTTGTTGTAATTGAAATATGGAAGAATTATTTCCACTAAACAAACATAACATATGCAGTTTTATGTTAAATTTAGTAACAGTATGGAATACAACTTACACTTATTAGTAGAAATGTTTTCTCTTCTCATGGTTCTGTACTGCATCTGTTGCTATGATAATATTTAAAATATTGAAGACTGAGAAGCAAGTATAAAATTATCTTGAAAAAAACAACCTTCAATGATTAATTTCATTCTGTACACTGAAAGGTACATGGTGAATTTTGGTCAACTGTTGCATAATTTAGTAATCAAAAGTTAAAGTATGTGAGTTTTTTCTGTAGGAAGTCAGAAACTTCAGTCTTCATATGTGAAATTTGCAGTGAAAGCTTTGGCTTTAAAAACAAAATGCTAACATTTACTTATTTTTTACTTACTGAAAATCATTTATTGAAAATTCATACAATACTATTCTCATGCTCAAACAGTTGGTAACAAATGTTCAAAAAAACATTCTTGGTCTAATGGACATGCATGACACACATCTGCACTTACAAAGTGCAGTGAATGAAGGAAACAAATGACTGCAACCCACAACTCTGAATAACCACAGCCAACAGAGATGTATGATAACTATGGTAATTTAGCAACAGACCATCAATTTAAGGGCATCTTGCACAAACTAGGAGCAGCCAGGCTACATCATTCCTTTACAGAGTCAGCTGTCCTATTTAACTGCTGACTTCCACAAACCTAAAGGGTAGAGACTGGTTACAACCGTAGTTGATAACACAGACTATATGTTCTGGCTCTAACTAGCATGCAGTCACATGAGCAAGACATATACCACAAAGCAGGATTTACTCATGCTCTGGCCAAAATGCTGCAATGGATCTGGAATATAAATGACCCAGGTGCAGACAGTGCCATTTTATTGTACACAGAAACTAGCAGTTGAAGTTATGCCTACTTTTAATCCCATTTAAATCATCTCTCTACAAGGGATCATTTGTACAGGCAACTGCACCTTTCACCCTTAAAGATCCAGAATCATGAAACCTATAACTTTCAGGCTCCCACATGAATGAATACCCAACACCTGTAGTACTAGAGTAACTGGCAAATTTTTGCTACAGCTGTGACTATATTTTCACAGATCACAGAAAGATGGAGAATTGCCAAACAATGCCTTTGTATTACTGCTGTGTTGTGTAGAGGCCTATTGTTGTCAGCTTACTGCTAAGGGTGGCTTGTGGTGCTGTGCTGCAGCCCTATGTTGTGGCATTTTATTTACTTTAAAATAGTCAAATTTTCCTTTTTATGGCTTGGACCTCCATGCATGGAATCCCAATATGTACTGTATTGTATGTATGCACGTCTGAAATGCCTTATGGTTATTCTGAGACCTATGCAACCAAAAAAGAGGCTGAAATCTGCAGGCAAATGTGTGTATGCATGGGCATGGGTTGCAGCAGGCTGCAGTGTGTGTGGCTGACAGCAGGCGGCTGAACTACATTACTGGGGTCATCCACCTATTTCTTCATTCATTTGATCACATTTAGACATCTGAGGTATCCAGACAGTAAAAGGAGATGTAATTAGTGGACAGTGGTATGCCGGAGGCTTGCAATAGGTTGCACAATGTGTATGAGAGCAATGAGCTCAAATACATTACTGTGGCCATTATTTACCTACCTGTTCTACTTGTCAGAACTCAGATGTTAGTATGTAGGTAAAGCAGCTGTAATGGATGATTAGGTACTTTAGATGTTGCACTGTATTTTACAGCAATGAACTGAAACATTGCTGTGGCCATTATTTATGTATTCATTCATTTCAACACAGTAAACCATTTGAGGTGCTCATAGTTAATAAGGTGGTTATAATTAATAAGGGTGTATATATTTGTGCATATAGGGGTTGCACTCTTGTGTGACAGTGGAAAGCTGAAATGCATCACTGTGCTCAATTACTTTATCACAAAAGATCTGATGTGTATACAAAGTGACTGAATTAGGATACTGAGGTAATCTGTAGATGAAAGACTAAGCTCTGCTAAATGATCAATGGCCTGGTAGGGTTAGTAATTGCGTGAGTGAAACAAGTTGAACTACATTACTGTGCCATTTTCTTACTTGGTTCACAGTCGCATAGCTGAAGTAGACACCATCAATAATGTGGCTATAACCACCTTTTGTGTCTGAAATCCAATCTCTCAAAGTGGCTCTGGAATGTATTCTGAACAGGAAGACTAGTATGTGTAGTAACGTACGTAAAACTGTAAACATGCTGAAAATGTAATATAGCTCCATCTTGTCCCAGTCAACTCTGCCCATTCTGCTGCTTCCTGCAACCCCCACCTCTGCAGTTACCAGCCACCACTGGATATGGCTGCCTAATTTTAAATTGGCTTTACAACTTACTCCCAAACTAAAATAGCAAGTTTAACTTTTCCCCCTCTAGTCTAACACATTTGACATTTAGCAGTAAGAATGTAGGACTAAGTAATGTAGAACTGTTTTTTTTTTTTTTAAAACAAGTTTGCAACAAATCAGTTGTACTGCATGTTGTAAACCTAGCATACTCTTATAAAGCATTTTCCTTCTGTAATGCTATATACCTACCATTGGGCTACTGTTACAAAGCATACAGACCATGAGGAAAAAAAACTTACATGTAGCTAAAAACAGGCAACAAGTACACTCTAAGAATATGGGCATAATTAGCAAGTAAAAATTACTTGAAGAGCAGCAAGTTTGCACCACCACAGGGTAGTGCAATATACCACACACACAAATGCCAGTGTATTCAAAAAGACTTGTATAAATTGATTTTTTTTCTGAGATGAGGCAAAATTTTATTACCAGGCTTACACAAAAATATTATTCTTGTATATCAGAGCACTAGAGATGATAAAACAAGGCATGCATCACCAGATCACAAGTAGAGAAATGCAAATTCCAGTTCTAGTTCTCATAATGAGATTAAATATATACGGCTTTACAAGGCAAGTTTTTTAGGCAACTACAGTGGGAAACACTCCAGAGAAAGTCAATACAATTAATTTAAGACATTAATAAAGATGGAAATTTGCTCAAGACTTTGTTACCCTTGTAGCTTTTCAACAGTGCTGCTGCTTTAAAATATTACATGGAAAATGAGCACAAACAAAAGCTTCTACTTTTGTTCCACTTCACTTCTGGAGGAAGAAATCTGAATTAGAAAAATGCTGAGATCAGTTTCTTTCATTGATCAACAGAAACCTCTATATACTGCATTTTAGCCCTGAAAACACACAGATATAAAATAATCAAAGAACGCATTTAAAACAAAATGTAGTGTAAGAGTATCTTCATTTGGTGTCTAAATGCATGTAAACATTTCTGCACACAAGACATATCACAAAGGAATTTCAGAAAATTCTACTGCCAATTATGAAACATCAGTGAATTACGTTAAGATGCAGCACTTACAAACCCATAAGACAAAGAATGAAAAGCACTGGAGATTCCTACTAGGTTTCTAATGGATGCTATATTTTCTGTGGCTTCCATTAAAAGTATTACCAGTTAGCTTTGTTAGTACATGGTAATTATTGTTTTCATAATTAAATTTTTAGTTCAATTACTTCATCTAGTCACTCTTGAAAAAATTGATATTTACATAAAAATATACTCTACATCTGGAAAAATAAGTGTTTAATCTGAATTCCTTAACAAAACTTCAGTAAAAATGTAATTAGATGGTTATGCAATACAGGTAAACTGATATCAGTTATAAAGACTGAAGGCCTACACTATCTCACTTTGTGGCCTGTTGTGTGGCAAGCAATTATGAAAGCTACTGAATGAAATTGTACATTGCATTATCTAGAAATTGCTGTATTGCACTCAAACTTCTTATGTACAATTTCTACATGTGCAGAAACTGCCATAAGTCCCACTGTAAATCATCTCTTCTGCAGAATGAACTCTTCCTGTCACTCAGATTTGTGTGTATTAACTGTTATGTAACTTAGTACCTACATACTTAGTACAATCCTCAGTTTTCACCAATTTGGGTCAGGTTGAGGCTGCAAAAGGGACTTTGGAGGAGTCCACCTACCCAGTTATAGCAAAGTAAAAAATAAAAGGCAATGCACATACACCCAGAGTAATGGGCATCACATTTGATGCAACGGCAAAGTATAAACAACAGGGGAAGTTACAGTAAATCACTGCAGCAGTTGCCTTAAACTATATGGGACATATCCTACCAAGCATCAGACTCACCAGTCTGCTTCCAAAGCTTTAGGACACCTTCCACTTGCCTTAGGCACTGCCCTGCATAAGGAACGAAAGATCAACTTGAAGGTTAGGATGCCAAAACAGAGCTTTCTTGCCTCAGGAGGAGAACAGAGGCCTGACAAATGGGATGTGCAACAATAAAAATCCCACACCCTGGCACAAGAATAGTAATAAGGAGGTGGAGGGAAGAAACAGCTACCACAGCACTGGTGTTGTCTAACATCTAGTGTTATGGAAAGTTTATTCACACAACTGAACATTTTTTTTTAATTAGAAAACTGCTACCAGCAGCCTTAAAGCTATATGGGTGGAGTACCAGAGTTCAGAAAGAAAGGGAGGAGAAAAATGGGTTAGTATCCACCAGCTCCTGGAAACAGTGCCTCAGCAAGCTTGTACTGGACCTATACAGAAAAAAAAATAACTTACAGTGCACACTAAAGACATATGCAGAACACCAAGTTAATGCTTCTAAAAAATTTCTAGAATCCACCCCTTTCTAATAAGTCACACAAGTATCCAAAAAGTCTGGAACAGTACACCCTTGCATTTGCCTAGAAAAGGTGAGAATAATGGCAAGCAACAGCACAACACTGCTTGCCCCTTTTTCTTACCTTCTTAGAAGTCCAACAGATGGTTAACACTGCTGAAGGGTTTAGTCCTGTCAATGTAGTATCAGAGTTGCCTAAGGACATCCAGTGTATACACATTCTAAGGTTCTGGAAAGAAAACAGTGGGAGATAACTAGTTTGGGTAAATTAAGACTGAATAGGCCTTAGACATACATTAAGAAGCTGTTCTCAAAGTAACCGCATTCTTGACAAAGGCAGGAGTGCCTCACCATAACTGATACCTCCATAGTACAAGTCAGAGCCATGGCAAACTCTACTTTTCCAAGACAGGAATTTCCAAACATCTTGAACACCAGGTTCCAATGAAACAATGTTAATATTTTCAAATTCAAATTATGATCCCAAGAGAAAACCACCAGTATTTAAGGTGGATGGATAAGTAAAACACCTTTTTACTAACTTTTAAAGTTGAAGTAGGTTAGGAACAGAGGGAATTTTGGGGCATTAAAATAAAAATTGCAAGTTAAATGTTAGCAGATGAGTAAAGGTCAAAGGACAATAACCCATACAAATACTACAGAATTAGAGGCATTCACTCCTCCAAGAAAAGGAAACCAGTCTGGTGGACCCCCTGCCATAAACAAGCTATACAATAGGAAGAGGAAACTAGTAAAGAAAAGAGTAAAATCCCAAGAAGGGAAGACATCCCTGATCAGTATCGGCAAGAAACTACAATCCCTCATAATATCATCCAAGGTTAGCTTTGAAAGCAAAATTGCTAAGGACTCCAAAGATAACCACAAGGCATTCTTTAGCTATCTCAAGAATCTAAGTGGCAATCCTCAGATCTGCTCAGAGTTAGTGCAGAACGGCACAAAATACACTGAACCAACCGATATAGCCAACATCTTGGCAGACAGGTTCAGTGCAAACTTCACCCCCAAAAGGGCCCGTAACTATTCCAAAAGAATGTAGTGCCCCTGAAATCAGACACTCAGGTTAAAACAACCCTACCCAAAGCCAAAAACACAGCATCAATGGGACTGGATGGTGTCCCAGGCTGCATCCTACATGAGCTCAAAGATGAACTAATCCCTCACCTAAACACTCTATTCAAACTCAGCCTCTCCACAGGCTACATGCCCATAGAGTGGCGCACAGCAATGGTTATTCCACTCCACAAAGGTTGAGCCACAACAGACCCTGGGAACTATCGCCCTATACACCTGACTAGCTTGGTCTGCAAGGCTATGGAGCGCATCATCATGGATCTCATTAACAGAGACATTGGGAACCTCCAAACACTGGACCCTACCCAGTTCGGCTTTAAGGGCAGATCATGCCTCCTAAATCTGGTAAACTTCTTTGAGACAGTTACCAAGGATACAGACAAGGAAAAGGTGGTTCACACAGCCTACCCAGACCTCGCAAAGGCCTTCGACACCATTCCTCATTCAGGTATTATAGACAAGCTCACTAGCCTGAACATAAACCCTTATGTCACCAGATGGGTTGCCAACTGGCTTACGGACAGAACCCACATGGTAAGAGTTGCAGGAGCTAGGTCTGATTCCAAACCGGTTACAAGTGGCATTCCCCAGGGCTCAGTCCTAGGACCCCTCCTGTTTGGCATATACTTCTCAGAGGTACAGGCAAGCACAGGAGGACTATGGCTGACCAAGTTCGCAGACGACTGCAAATTAGGGGCTATAATTGACTTTCCAGCTGACACAGACATCCTCCAAAAGGGTCTCACTGAGACAGATCCCTGGTATCAAAACCATGGCCTCAAGCTAAATGCCAAAAAGTGCATAGTCATCCCCTTTGGAAAAAAAAAAACAAAGTACCCACAAACTACCACATAGGTGGTAGCCTCCTAAATATGGAAGACAGAATAAGGGATCTGGGGACCAAAGTGGATAGTAACCTCTCCTTTGATAATCACATTGCCAAAGTAGCTAGAAAATTCTTCTATGTGGCCCCACCTAATCACAAAAGGGTTTGCATCCAGATCAAGAGGTCATTGTGCTCCTCTACACATCACTCGTCAGACCCATCATAGAGTACAACTCCCCATTTGGGAGTTGTACCTTACAAGACACCTGCAACAGCTGGAAAGACCACAGAAGTACCTCACACCAAGAGGATCAATGGCCTCAAACAGATGCCCTATGCAGCTCGACTGAAGAAACTCCAGCTGTACTCAGTTGCATACTGCCTACTCAGAAGTGATCTCTGCCTGACATACAAGGCAATGTCCAACCTGGAATTGATGGACATGCTCCATCTAAAGAAAACCATATCCCCTAGAGCCACATGTTCTAGGGATCTAAACCTCACCACAACAATAAATAGGACCTGCTGGAGGGACAGATTCCTGTCCCAGAGACTTCCCATGCTCTGGAACAAGATTCTAATCAACATTAGGCAGAGCTCCTTGCTAACCTTCTTAAATAGAAACCTTGATGAGGGGATGGGAAACAGAAAGTTTATCCCGGGGATCACTTCAATGGCTCTGCTGGACAGAGGCACAGGAAACTAATCTAAGGGGGCGGCGAAAGCCAACACATTCCGGCTATGCTTATAAATGCTTTCGGGCAAATAGCCTAGTACCTACCTATGAACCTATGTAGGTCTTAAAAGGGGCCTGGGTTCTGAGAATGTCATCTACTAGAAAATCTTATCCACATACCCATCTATGAATTTATAGTAGCAGGTTAGTTTGTCTTCTAACACCTACTTCACATCCCCAAACAAAACGGTGCCCATGACGTATAATCCAGGCAGTCAATTCAAAAAATGTAAGGATGGGATGCAAATAACCTCTATTTTGGTAAGCCCATCCAATAAAGTGTGCAGTAATTGCCCTTGGCTATATTCAAAAGTGGGAAAAACTACTGTAACTGGAGTCATAAGGGAGTCAACCACGAGTTTTACAGTCCTTCGGAATTCTTTACTCTGATAACCAGGGTTCCTCTATTTACAGTCCTTCTGAATTCTTTACTCTGATAACCAGGGTTCCTCTAAACAAACATTTGAAGCATGGGCAATAATGCTGTCGATCCTGCCAATATACAAAACAGTCATTTCCATAATGTGTCCAAGCTGATTTTAAAAATATGTAAACTATTGATCTGGAGTAGGGACTTCATTTGTCAGCAACCTGTGGGTCTTGGATCCGATATCGGATCAGAGCCGGCAACTATTTACATAGCTATGGATCCGAGCTCCTAGCTCCTCCCCTCACCCATAATCCCTTGCCAACCCCAAATGACCTCGGATCTAGTTTGCCGCTCTAGAGTGTGTCAGCTGGATTTTGAGCTCCTGGCGATTATTGAGATAAGTGTTCCCTTTTTATCTCTTTAGCCTTTTTTTCCGTCAGTTAATTAGTGTGCGTGTATTAGGCTTCCCTTTAATCTGTTAATATTTAAATTTTTAGTATTTACCCGCCCCTCGCTGGTCATTAGAGTGTGATTGTGTGTGCTTGCGTTTGGTAGGGCACTGAAAGAGCGGAGGTCGAAGCTGGTCCTGGTGGGACTTTTGCCCCCGGAGTCAGCTTCGGCCTCCGCTACTCCCGTGGCACCTCCTCAGGCTATGGTGGGGGCCACTCCTGCCCCCCTTCCTCCGGCCGGGATTCAAACTCCCACTAAAGCGCCGGAGGACAGGGAGGCCAGGAGGGAGAAGCACCACAAGCGGCGGGCCGAGGCCTCTGCTTCGGCCCCCCCCAGCTAAGCGGGCTTCTCCCTCCACGGCTTCCAGGTCTCCTCCTTGGCTCCGATCACCTTGTTTCTCCCCGGGACCTGAGGAGGAGGAGACCCGATCTCCGTCGAGGTCATCAAGGCGGCACTCCAGGCCTGCCTCGGTGGCCTTGTCGAGATCCACTTAGAGCCTGTCTGATGCAGACTTGGACCGGATGATGAGAAGGTTCATCCAGGCCCAGCTGCAGATGGGAGTGCTCCTGCCTCCCCCCCTTTGGAGGGGAGCTTGACACTTTTTTGCTCCGATTGCTCCTTCACCGACCCGCTTTCCGGGTTCGGAGAGCTTCGAGCCGGGCAGCGTTGGAGCTGGGGGTGGGTCGGCGCTGACAGTAATGGGTACTTCGGATCCGACCCTGCCCTCGAGTCTGTCGGTTCCATCGTCGGATCCGACCTCTCGGAGCCGTGGCCCGAGCTTTGGATCCGAGGGATTCAGTGTGCCTTCGGCTCCATCCAGGTCGGAGCACACTGGTCCCTCGGATCCGACGGTCTCGGCACCGGTTCCGATCCCTTCATCGGATCAGAGTGGGAGTCTGCTCTCGGAGCCCAGGGAGAGCGGCTCCCCCTCGGCCTTCGACGTAGTGCAGAGGGCTCTGTCGAGAGCATCCAGACCTCCGGCCCTTGTCTCGGCTCTACCCTGCACTCCCTCTCTGGGTCAGGCTTCCATCACCCAGCCACAGGGACAGCCTGCTTCGATGTCCCAGGTTGTTCCTTTGGAACAGGACATTGCTGGTGAGACCACCTCGGACAGCCCCCCCCGAGGAAGTGCCTCGCAAGCATAAGTGTAAGAGGAGGCACGTGGACTCCCCCAGAGTCCTTAACAGAGGACATGGACTTGGATGAAGGGGAAGGCTTCCCAAGGTCACCCCCTGAGGATGTCAGGCTCAGGGGGCGGGGTGCTCTGCCCCCAAGGCTTCCTCTGACGAGTCAGTGTTCCTGGAGGCATTTGAAGCAGGCCCGTCTACCTCTTGGGTGTTCCCTCCGGCCGACCCCCTAGTGAACCTTGTGACCACCAGGGCGTGGAAGGAGCCGGACACTGTGGAGCCAATCCTCAAGTGCCCGGATAGGATTTTGAGCCCCCCCCACACCGGCCCCACTGGAGCAAGGGTCCCCCTGTAGATGCCACGTTGACGGCAGCAGCCACTAAGAGGGAACTAGCTCAGGAGAGCCCCTCAAGTCCATCCTCCGAGCAAGGAGTCCCACTCGTGGATCGCCTTGGGAAGCGGGTATTCAGTTCAGCGACCTTTTCAGTAAGGTCTCTGAACTACATGGCACATGTCATCAGGATGCAGCAGGATCTTATTAAAGAATACGCTGCTTCCCCCCCCGGAGTCCATGTTGGCGGAGGACATGGCCACTCTGAGATCTATTTCTAATACCTCTATGCGGCTGTTGTCTCACGCCACTGAGGGAGCCGCTAGAGCTAGCGGAGCGGGCCTAGTTATGAGACGCCAGGCCTGGCTCCGACATTGTGACTTCGCGGAGCCCTTCAAGGCGTCCTTTGCGAATGCCCCCTTTGATGGTTCTGCTTTGTTTGGCAAGACCGTTCGCGAGACACTTGTCCAGAGCGAGAAGGATGGGAAGACGTCTGCCGTCGGAGTCCGCTTCTCTGCTCCCCAGAGGTCCTTCTCCAAGAACCAAAAGGGACAGAAGAAGATGTGGTTCTGGAAAGCGCAACATTCCCAACCTGCTCCGGACAACCAGTCCTTCCGTGGCAGAGGAGGACAGGGAGGACGCCGCCCTAGAGGCAGAGGCGCCCCGAGAAATTTTGGGTCCAGAGAATCCTTCTCTGATCGGCCCACGCAACAGCTCTGAAGGGTTGCCCAACTGCTCCACTCTGGAGGCAGTCGGGGGGCGCTTCGAGGCATCTGGCGGCATGGGAGTCCATCACGTCAGACCGCTGGGTACTTCGGATTATATCCAGAGGTTACAAAATCCCTATGCAACATGTTCCCAGACTCAGGAACCTCCCCGATGTACCACCCGATCAGAGGGAGGCTGCAGCCGCAGAAATCCAGCAGCTGCTAGAAAAAAGAGCCATCCAATCCATCCCCCCAGACCAGCTCGGATTAGGGTTTTACTCCAGGTTCTTTCTGGTGCCAAAAAAGACGGGGGACCTGAGACCAATTCTAGACCTTTCCCTCTTGAACCTGTCGGTAACCAAGGAGAAATTTCGAATGGTCACTCTTCAATCCATTCTCCCCCTGTTGCAGGAGAATGACTGGATGTGCTCAATAGACATCAAGGATGCGTACTACCACATTTTAATGGACAGACGATCCAGGAGGTTTCTCCGCTTCCCGCTGGGAGCCAGCCACTATCAGTTCAGGGTCCTTCCCTTTGGCCTCACCACAGCCCCAGGGTGTTCACCAAAGTTTTAGCAATGATAGCGGCCCACCTGAGACTTCAGGGAATGCAGGTCTTCCCGTACCTGGACGACTGGCTCCTGACCGCCCCAACAAGGCATCTACTCTGCTCAGCCAGAGATTTTTTTCTCCGCCTAGCTCCCCAGTTAGGCATCATGATCAATATGGACAAATCCTCCCTTGCTCCGACACAAGTGATGGACTTCATAGGGGCCAGATTAGATACGAGAAGTCTGCGAGCCTACCTCACTTCGGAACGACTACAGAATCTGAGATTACATGTGCGGGCCATCCTCCAATCAGAAGCTCCACCCATGGAATTGGTCCTGAGGGCACTGGGCTTTATGGCAGCGGCAATAACACTCCTGCCATGCGCTCGCCTAAACATGAGGGTACTACAGTGGACCCTCCAAGTACAATGGTCCTTTCAGCTTCTTCCTCTCAATCACCCTGTCTCTATCAGCAAGGCTTGCAGGAGGGCCCTGTTATTGTGGCTTCATTCCCCAGACCTCCATACAGGCCACCTCTTCTGCGCTCCACCTCCTCTCATCACGGTGACCACGGACGCTTCTCGCCTCGGGTGGGGGGGGGCATTGCTCAGGCAGAACAGTCCAAAGCACATGCAACGACATAGAGACCTCCCTGCATATCAATGTTCTGGAGATGAGGGCAGTGTTGTTAGCGTTGCAAGCACTTCACAACCTTCTTCCCGTAGGAACTATTGCGATACAGACGGACATGTCAGTTGTCTGGTATATCAACAAACAGGGGGGAACCAGGTCTTATCCTCTCTGCCGAGAGGCCACGAGGGTGTGGGAATGAGCGATCGCCACCAACCGCTTTCTGATCACAATGCACATTCCGGGATGGTCCAACATTCTTTAGAAAAAAGTCCACCGAACAGCTAGAAAACGTCCAATAGCAGCCACTTTATTAACTCCACAAGTAGAACAAATGAAACAAGTAAACAGTCTTTAAGCGTGCAGTAACTCATACACTTTTCGTCGCCTATAGGTATCGCAACTTCCTCAGAAGACAATTAACTAACATCTCTCATGCTTTTAAATATTAAAATCTTAAGCACTAGTAATCAATTATATTCAATTAGTATCAATTGAATAATTAATTCATCATGAAACATTTAACCATTTAGTGTCAGCCGCACTATTCTTTCCCCTTACGAGTGGTCTCAACTCCCGAGTAGCGAAGCAGATTTTTGCAAAATGGGGGCAACCCTGCTGCGATCTTTTTGCCTCTCCCTCAAATACGAAATGGGACAGCTTCTTCGCGCTGATTCCTCCACCAGGGGAAACCCCAAGAGACGCTCTAGTGCATGCTTTATGCCTATCCTCCTCTACCCCTGATGCTAAAGATGTTACAGAAAGCCTCTCGGTTGGGGAGCAAAATGATCCTCTCATTGCCCTCGACAAACTTGGTTCCCTTACCTGTGGTCTCACTTGGTGAATCCTCCCTGGATTCTGGATCCCAGCCCAGATCTAATATCCCACCCATCAGGCTTACCGACCCTGAACCTGGACAACCTGAAGCGAACAGCTTGGCTGCTGCAGTTCCACTCTTAATTAGGACTCCCGGTATCTCTTCATCAGTCAAAGCCATCTTGGTGGCAGCGCATAAACCTTCCACCAGGAAAATTTACCATAGTAAATGGAAGCGCTTCTCCGTCTGGGCAGAACATCATAATTTGGACCCCTTCACTGCTCCGCTAACATCAGTTTTGGACTTCCTTACCGGGCGTTTTCAGCAAGGGGCTAGCTGTTCGACAGTCAAGGTACAATTGGCAGCCATCTCCCATTACCATGCAGGACACGAGACAGGTCCTTTGATGTCAGCTAAACTATGTAAAACCTTCCTCAAGGGTACTTTTTTGCTCAGGCCCCCTATCAAATAAGCCATACCCCCTTGGGACCTATCGCTAGTTCTTCAGGCCTTGACTGCTTCTCCTTTTGAACCAGCTACCTCGGCTGATCTTAAATACCTGTCTTGGAAAACAGCATTCCTGGTAGCCATCACTTCAGCGAAAAGACACTTCAAGCTCTTTCCGTAAAACCCCCTTACTTGGTTTTTCATCAGGATAAAGTGTACCTCAGGGCCAATCCATCCTTCCTGCCAAAGGTGGCCTCAGAAACCAGTATCAATCAGTCCATTAACCTACCTGTTTTTTCTTCCCTAATTATCAAAATAAAGGAGAGTACAAGCTGCATTCTTTAGATGTGCACAGGCAGCTGTGTTTCTATATTCATAGGACTGCTGGTCACAGAATCTGATCAGCTGTTTATTTCCTTTGCTAAATTCAGTTTGGGTAAAGCCATTTCGAAGGTCACCTTATCACGCTGGATTTCCCAATGTATCCTTCTAGCTTATGAGGCTTCTGGGAGGCCCGTTCCTCAAGGTGTTCGTGCACATTCCCCTCGCTCCATATCTACTTCTGCTGCTTTCAGATCTAGAGTCCCCTTGGATGATATTTGCTCGGCAGCCACTTGGGCCTCATCTCATACCTTTATCAACCACTACAAACTGGACGTCATTTCCAGAGGGAGAGCATCCTTTGGCTCCGCAGTGCTCCGGAACATCCTTCCATGATGGCCGCCCAAGATTCAGGTAGCTGGGGACTCTGTCCCACAGGCTGCTGACAAATGAAGTACCTACACCAGATTAAGAAGTTATGTACTCACCATAATGTTCCATCTGAGTAGGTGGCTTCATTTGTCTGCAACCATCCCCCCTCCTTCCCCCTGGCCTTCAGAAGAGTTAGTTTGATGGCATTATCCTGCCTTTTCATGTTGGGATACCTTTTTAGGTATATATAGGAGGGCAAACTTGATCTGAGGTCATTTGGGGTTGGCAGGGGATTATGGGTGAGGGGCGGAGCTAGGATCCATAGCTGTATAAATAGTTGACAGCTCGGATCCGATATCGGATCCAAGACCCACAGATTGCAGACAAATGAAGCCACCTACTCAGATGGAACATTATGGTGAGTACATAACTTCTTATTCTTTAATATAATCTGGCAGTCTATTCCAGGCATGAGATACTCTCTTAGAAAACCAAGCAGTACATCTGTCAAGCATGAACAATCCATGTCCATGTGTGCAAGATCTAATCATACCAGTAGATGTCTGTCTTTTCACTGTCACAGTATTCCTCAAATGTGGGATCTCTTACTAGGGATAGCCCAATGTCTGGCCAGTATACCCAAGACTTTACATCCTCCCAGTATCATATGTCAGACATATGCTTCCTGTGCAAATGTAAGGCATAAAGGTGATACATGCACACTCAATACTCAGAACTGAAATGCTGCAGAACTACTGTAACCCCAAGATAAAGAACACATGCATCCAGGGGGAAAGAGGAGAAAAGGCAAAGACCTCTCAGCCAGCCGAGTGTTCCAAATAAGAAAGAGACAGAAGGGGACAGAACAGAGGGATTGAATACTGCAAATGGTGAAAATGACATCTACTTTTATGGTAAGATCTTACACAACTGTACTATGTCTTCCCTTTTCATGGTTGCTGTATTCATCACATATGGGAGAGTACCAAAGCTGCTGTAAAGGATGGAAGGAGGAAGGCACACAGGAACCTTCCATAAACCCATGAAGGGACAGACCTGCAAACCCTGCCCTGGCTGTAAAAATGATATACAACTTACAGTGTTTAGTGAAAGTGCAGACAGGACCACCAAGTAGCAGCATCTTTGATGGATTTAGCGTCCAGCAGAGGCTACTGCTCTCATAGAATGAGCCCAAACTGAAGCAGAAAGCGGTTTACCAAGAAAGGAGTACAAAAGAAATGGCTTTAGAAACCCAGAAGGAGAAGGTCTGCTTAGAAACTGCCCAAACACAATGTCCTGGTAGGAAAAGAAAAAGCTGCTCAGATTTGCATATCACCTTTTGTATATCCAAATAATATCAGAGCTGCCTATGTAACTCCAAGGTGCAAAGAACCTTCTCACTAGCAGATTGAGATGAACAGACTGATTAAGGGACAACAAACTGACCACCCTAGGCAGAAAAGAAAAATTATTGCACAGACACCCTTGCTCTAAGAAAACTCAAAAAGGGAGGATGCCACCATCATAGCCTGAAGTTCAGAAACTATTGGCTGAAGAAAAAGCAACCAACAGAACAGTCTTCAGGGTGCAATGTTGGAAGAGGGAGAAAAAACAGGCTCGAAAGCAGCCTGAACCAGTTTTCCAAAGGACAAAATTAAGGTTCCAAGAGGGAAAAATAGGTTTTCTTGGTGGGCCTGATATGAAGGATGCCTTTACAGAATTATTTGACCTCAAAACAAGAGGCAGGTTCCAGGGCAGACACGCAGAGACTTGACAGGTGAGATTTAAATTAATATGCTAGGCCTGTATGGAGCAGATCACACAACAAAGGTCCAAAGCCCCCCCCCCACCCCCACTGAGAAAGGATCCTGGAGATGCTTAAGTGATTAGAAAGAACATCTCTTCCATTTAGGCAGATAGGATTTTCTAGTACTGGGTTCTACGGTCTCCTGCAGAACCCTAAGCACAACCTCGGAAAAGTGGTGTCTAAAAGAGTTCAAAACCCTATCATTCAAAGAGTCAACTGAAGACTGGACAAGTGAGGGTGGATGACAGAACCTTTGTGTTGCGTGAGAAGATCCATCCAGTGATGTAACATGACTGCCCCAGGCCAAGCAAAAGAAATGGGGACCAGTGCTGTCTGGGCCAAAAGGGAGTTACATCAACAAGATTCTGGGGAAGTTCTTTGTGATCTTGCTCGGGAGTTTGGGAAGTAGAAGAGTAGAATAAGCATATAGGAACATTCCCTTCCAAGAAATGGGCATGGAGTCCACCTTTCATCTCAGAGGATTTGAGAATCTGGAAAAGAAGCAAGGAAGTTACCTGTTCAGAATGGGGGCAAAAAGATTCATTTGAAGAATACCACACTTATATACTGTGTCCAGAAATACCTCTCTGTGAAGCATCCATTTGTTAGGCTGCATCCTGAACTTGCTCGGAGTCTGTTACATGGTCGTGTTTTGAAGGGAAATAGACTACGGTTACCTGATGATGGATATAAAAGTCCTAGTCCTGAAGAGCTATTCTGCAAAGATGAGACTTTTTGTCCCAGTTTGTTGATGTACCACGACTGTGGTGGTGTCTATCAAGACCTTTAAAGGGTCTGGAGACCAAACAGAATGGAAGTCCTTCAAAGCATGAATTATCTCCCTCATCTCCTTTATGCTGATGTGGTCTGACCACTGATGAAGGGACCAGCGACCCTGAGCCTTCAGATTGTTGGAAGAGGCTCTCCACCCCTGAATGGAAGAGACTGAACAGCTCCTGAAGGAGTCTGGAAAGGTAGGTGTGGATTCAGGGAGATCTGCTGAATCCACCAATGAAACTCAGGTTTGAGACAAGGTAATAGAGGGACAAGAGGCAAACTGTCTTTAGACACCATATGAAAATTCACAAAAGGAAGCATGGGAATGGTAGACGTGAAGAACCTCAAGGCTCTGACAAATTCCCTTGCAGGAATGAAAGGGGAAGCAGAGGCTGAAAGTAGTTTCAGACATGGAACCTTGTGAGAAGGAAGATGCCAACACTGGAATGGCTTGGAATCTGCAACCCAGAAAAATGTGGTCTTGAGGAGGAGTCAAGACTGACTTTAGATTGATGGTGAATCAGATTACTCAGGAGGAGCATGGGGAAGTGTAGAGCCTGAAGTAGTAGGTCATCTAGATATGGGAATATCTGGATTCCCTAAAGCCTACAAAAGGCTATAACATGGGCCAGACATTTGGAGAATACCCTTAAAACTGTAAAAAAAACAAAGGGCAAAGCAGAAAACTGAAATGAGAGGAAGAAACAGTAAAGCGTAAAAATTGGTAAATGGGAATACAACAACCACATTCTTTAGGTCTACGGAAACCAGAAATGCTTCTGGAAGCAAAAGGGGAAACAAAGCATGGAGAGAAATCATCCTGAAAGAATGCATCTTTAAAAAGCGTTGAGAAAGGGCAGCTCTTGGATAGGTCTCACTGACCCCTCTTTTCTGGGAACCAGAAACATCCTGTAGTAAAAACCCTGTTCCTTGTTGGAATTCTGGAATGGGTTGGCTGGCTCCCTGATGCAGTAGATCCTGCAGGACCACATAAAAGTGAGGAAGTTTGTCTGGAGGAGGCTGAGGAAGACCTGAGGAGGAGGATTTCCATACTAGACTGTGACAGATAATGGAAAGCAACCAAGAGTCTGGAGTAATTTGTTGCCAGACAAGGAAAGCCTGAGATTCAAAGGAATGTGGCTGAGGGGAGGGGGACAAAAGTCAGATGGAGGCAGATTTGTCCTGAAAAGGGGGCCTTTGAGTCCTTTGGCTTGTAGTGTATTAAACAGGTCAACAGCAGCAGTACTAAAAAGATAGAATTGTCCAAGGAACATCTAGGAGCTTGGCTTTAATATCAGGTATGGCCTGGAGGTGAATCCAAAAGCATTTCCTCATATCTGAACCTGAAAAGGCAGCTCTAGAAGTTGCATCAACTGCATCATAACTACATTTGAAAGAACAATGGGCTACCTGTGAAGTGGAGTTCAACAAGGAAAGTCACGCAAAAACAGGTAGTATGGCAACTAAATGGACCAGCAGTAATCAAAAAATGCAAAGAAAAAAACAAGGTCCAACCGTTTGACACAATAAGATGGTTTAATAAAACACACAAAGCTTTCAAGTCACAAGAGTCTACATCAGTGTTACATCAAATAGTAAAAACAACTCAGTATATATAACCAAATCCAGGCTATCAAATTCATAATTAGAATTACATGATTAAACATTTACAGATATATAAACAAAATTAAAAAAAAAAAAAATATATATATATATATATATATATATATATATATATATATATATATATATATAAAATGTATATAAAAAATCTAGAAACCAAAAATATATGCTTAAAAACTTTTAAAAATACATACATAAAAATATCAAAGTTCAAATACCTGTCTTTATTTTAATAGTGGCTTAATGGTATTTTTCACATTTAAACCAGGATACCTACCCGACCTGAAGTAATTAATCCACTTATGCGCAGATAATTCTGTTTTATTTATTATATCACTCCCTCAATGACCTATTGGTTATTTTTTGTAGGACTCTAAATTTAAAAATGTGGTCTTCACCATATTGTATAATGTGTCTTGCTAAAGCATTAGTTTCTATTTTTCTCCTAATTTCTGAGCAGTGTGAAGCTATATGTTCTTTTAATTTCTGGTTGGTTTAACCTATATAGAAAACAGCTACATTTATCTCAGCAAGATATACCACATTTTCAGTAGTACATATAGCTAAACTACTACAAAAGAACATCGCACCCGAAATAGGGTGAATAAGTTCATTACTCTTACTTATTATTTACAGAAGGAACAATTACAGCATGGTAAGGTAGCTTTCTTACTAACTAAAGTATGATGATCACTACTTAATTCTTTATAATAAAGGTACTGTTTAAGATTCTTCTCCCTTTTATATTCAAAATACAGTGACTGACCCAACTACCTGTTTTACTTCAAGATCAGATTCCAGAGTGACCCAATTATTCCTAATTATCTTCTTTACTTGGGGTGTATGCCTATTACAGTTCATAATGTATCTCACTTGTTTAAAACTATTTTCTACATTCATGTCTTCTCACTTATTATTTACCCCTTTCCTTAATAGCAAAGGTTTTGCAATATAATTTCTCTGAGATATAACTGTCTATTCTGATCAATGACTTAAGAATAACCTCTAGCATGGAAATCATTTGACATAGCATCCATTTCCATCATAAACCCTTCTTCTCTAGTGTTACGTCAAGTAGCTCTTAAAAGTTGACTCCTTACTACACTTTTGTAAGTATGCCTAGGGTGCATACTTGTATGATACATATACCTAGTTGCTTGTACATTTTTCTTAAATATTGAGGTTTCAAACTTACTATTACTGATTTCTATTTTAATATCAAGAAAATGTATAGATTCTTTACAAAAAGACAGATCAAATTTCAAGAAAACAGTCTGTTGTAAGTAATTAACAAAGGTATGTAAGGATTCTACGTCATCTAACCACAAGAAGAAAATGTCATCTACAAGACACTTCAAAAAGTTCTTCCCATCTGGAAAGTATATGATTAGCATAGCTATTCGCTACCGGTGTTCCCACTGCTACCTCTAATAATCGATGAAAGTACTCATTATCAAACATAAATGCACTGTTATTCAAGACAACATCCAAAACTGTACATACTGTACAGACGTTCGTCACTGAGAAAGTACTATGTTTAGTTAAGAATTCTCTCACATACTGTATACCTAAAATCATTAGGTATCACAGTGAAGAGTGATTTAACATTGTGTGACTAAAAATAAATCAGTAGTAACATGGTTCATATTCGAAAATTATTCGTATCTCCTATAAATCATGAAGTTCCTTTTCTAAATACTTGGAAAGAGGGGTAGTAATTCATTCTTCCACCATAGACAATAAGTCTCATAGGTGGAGTTAACAAGCTCTTATTTTTGGAAGACCGTATATGAAGGGAACAACCAGATTGGCAGTATAGAAATAGTTATACAAGTCAGGTGTAATTGAACCTTCCATAAGTAGATCATAAAGGAAGGATTTCACACAATAAATAATATCATTCAAATTAGTCAGGGAAATCTTAAAAGCATCAGTTTGAAGCAACAATTTGTGCATCCATTGATTATAACCACCAACATTCATCAGTACAACTTTTCCACCTTTATCTGCAGGTTTTTCTATCATCTTTCCTACTACAAAGTTCTAAAAATGCTTTCTTTTCTAAACAAGTAAAATTATAAAACTTATTATTTCTCTCAAAAAATATTTTGGATAACTCATTTTCACACACATTATAGAAAGCTTTTGTAGTAGGTACACCGTTAGGAATAAAGGTACTTTTTCTTCTTACCTCACCATTAAAGCTAGACATATCTGTTTTGAAAGTCAATTTTAAATCAATATTTCTTATAAAAAGCCTTAGCTCAGAGTGTGTGTCATTTAAATTTGCATCTACAGCTGGTATAAACTATAGTCCTTTATTTAATACACTTAATTCAAATTCATTAAAAATGATACCAGATAAATTAAATACATTAGTTTGTGAGCCACTCAGTTCTTTATTTGGCTTCTTGTAATTGGTCTCACCTGTGTATTGGTTAGCTGTCCTGGTTCCATCTGTGGTCGCATGGTTATTTGTAGATTCTGGCATCTGTTCCTGCTTCTCCCACTTGTTTGACTCCGTTCCCTCTGAGGAGCTGTTGTGTGGATCAGTAGTTTCAGTTGGAAACTTGTTTTCCCTAAAAGAAATTAGAATTTTCACTTTCTTCATTAGCAGTAACAGCTAACGATTGAGTATTAATAGCAAAATTAGCAGTCCCAGCAGAATTAGTATCTGCAAATCTGTATGTTTTCTGAACATTCATTGTAGCAGCAGAGACTCTCACGCATGCTGATTGGTGAATTCGATCAGCATTAGATATATCTGTAATACTAGTGCTCTCCTCAGGTTGATTAAACCAGTGAATTTCATGATGAGTTTCGCTGCTTCCATTTGGAAAATCCAATCATTACTTCTCGGCAGAAAATTCATTATTTTCATGTAATTTATAGATAGTTGTAAATGCATTTCCTGCCAACTTTTCAATAATTCAAGATATTTATTTTTATAAATTGGCATCTTAACTTGAAGGCCTCTAGGAGCAATATTCAAGTCTATATAAGCAAGGAAACTAAGTCTCTGTCACTGTAGCTTCTTATATTTTTTTGTACTAAATATAAGACGCTACAGTGGCAGAGAGTTTCTGCCTACTGAAACAGAGCTTTTTGATAATATTAAACACCTTGAGGAGCAGAGTACAAGCTCTACCACGTTTAATTCTATATCCCAAGAGTTCCAAACTGTTAGACAAGTTAGAACTCTGAGACCAGGCTAATTGCTGTTAAGAAAAGGAAGTGCATGAGAGATATTCAGGACTTTCAGCGTGGTAATGTTTTTCCAGAAGACGAGAAGTAATGATCATATTTCTCCAAATGGAAGTGAAACTCATCATGAAATTTGCTTGTTAACTCAACCTGAGAACACCAGTAATGCAGATAGTACGGTATCTAATGCTGATCGAACCCACCAATCAGCACACGTGGAAGTTGGCGTAGTTGATTTAGACGACTTCTCTGCTGCAACAATGAATGTTCAGAAAACATACAGATCTGCAGATACGAATTCTGCTGGGACTGCCAATTCTGCTATTAATACTCAATTGTTAGCTGTTGCTGCTAATGAAGAAAGCGAAAATTCTAATTTTATTTTTAGGGAAAATAAGTTTCCAACTGAAACTACCAATCCAAATAACAGCTCCTCAGAGGGAATGGCATCAAATGAGAGGGAGAAGCAGGAAGAGGCCGAAATCTACAAACAACCATGTGAACACAGATGGGACCAGGAAAGCTAACAAATACACAGGTGAGACCAATTACAAGAAGCCAAATGAAGAACTGAGTGGCTTACAAGCTAATGTACTTAATTTATCTGGTATCATTTTACATGAATTTGGATTAAAAGCATTAACTAAAGGACCATCATTTATACCATCTGTAGATGCAAATTTAAATGACACTGTCTGAACTAAGGCTTTTTGTAAGAAATATTGATTTGAAATTTACTTTTAAAACAGATATGCCTAGCTTTAATGGTGAGCTAAGAAAAAGTACCTTTATTTCTAATGGTGTACCTACTACAAAAGCTTTCTATAATGTGTGAAATTGATATATACAAAATATTTTTTGACAGCAATAAGAATAAGTTTTATAATTTTACTCGTTTAGAAAATAAAGCGTTTTTAGAACTTTGTAGTGGGAAATATGTTATAAAACCTGCAGATAAAGGTGGAAAAGTACTGATGAATGTTAGTGATTATAATGAATCGATGCACAAATTGTTGCTTCAAACTGATACGTTTAAGATGATTTCCCTGACTGATTTAAATGGTATTTATCGTGTGAAATCTTTCCTTTATGATCTACTTATGGAAGGTTCAATTACACCTGACTTGTACAACTATTTGTATACTGCCAATCCAGTTGTTCCCTTCATATACGGTCTTACAAAAATACATAAAAGCTTGTTAACTCCACCTATGAGACCTACTGTCTTTGGTGGGAGATGGATTACTACCCCTCTTTCCAAGTATTTAGAAAAGGAACTTCATGATTTACTGCAGTATAGTGATAGCTATACAAGAGATATGAATGATTTTCTTTGTTCCTTACATAAATGGTTAAATATGAATATGAACCATGTTACTACTGATTTATGTTTAGTCACACTAGATGTTAAATCACTCTTCACTGTGATACCTAATGATTTAGGTATATGATATGTGAGAAAAATCTTAACTAAACATAGCACTTTCTCAGTGACTAAAGTCTCTACAGTATGTACAATTTTGGATGTTATATTGAATAACAATGCATTTATGTTTGCTAATGAGTACTTTCATCAATCAGGGGTAGCGATGGAACACCGGTAGCGAACAGCTATGCTAACCGTGTACTTTCCAGATGGGAAGAACTTGTTGTTTATGAATACCCTAATGGTGAAGTTAGATACTATAATGAAAATTTAAAATTTTATAAGCGTTTTGTAGATGACACCCTCTTGTTATTGTTAGGAGATGTAGAATCCTTACATACCTACTACTGATTTCTTGAAATTTAGTTGTAAAGAGTCAACTTTTAAGAGCTAATCGGCTTAACACTAGAGAACGGTTTATGATGGAAATGGATGCTATGTCAAATGATTTTCATGCTAGAGGTTATTCTAAACAAGTTATTGATCAGAATGGACAGTTGGTCATATCTCACAGAAATGATATTGCAAAACCTTTGCTGTTAGGTAATGGGATAAATCATGAGAGAGGACATGAATGTAGAAAATAGTTTTAAACAAGTGAGATACATTATGAAATTTAATAGGCGTATACCCCAAGTAAAGAAGATGATTAGGAATAATTTGGGCATTGTGGAATTTGATCCTGAAGTAAAACAGGTAGTTGGTCAGTCACCGTATTTTGTATATAAAAGGGAGAAGAATCTTAAACAGTACTTTTGTAATAAAGTAGTAGTGATCATTGTACCATAGTAATAAAGCTACCTTACCATGAAAAATACCATTAAGCCACTATTAAAAGAAAGATGGGTATATGATCTTTGACATTTTTAATGTATGTATTTTTGAAAGTTTTTATGCATATATTTTTGGTTTCTAGATTTTTTTTATATATTATATTTTTTATACATCTTTAAATGTTTAAATCATGTGATTGTAATTATGAATTTGACAGGCTGGATTTGGTTATATACACTGAATATTTTTTTATTTGATGTAACACTGATCAAGAGTTATGCCACTTGAAAGCTTTGTGTGTTTTATTAAACCATCTTATCGTGTCGAATGGTTGGACCTTGGTCTTTTTCTTTGCATTCAACAAGGAAGGGGCAACAGTATTGCTTTCTGACAAGACCCCTCCAAACTGAGACAAAAGGGACAGAACATACCTGGTCATATGGTCTGATAACTTACAGCCTTGAAGGCCAGAGTAGCAGAAGTATAAACTTTTTTCCCAACCTCTCTACAGCCTGTCTATCAGAAGGGAGAAGTGTGGAAAAGGATAAAAGCTTGAATGGCTTGTCAGCAGAAAAAAACATAGCAGGCTCTGAAGAACACTTGTAAAGATGCTTAAAGGCCTCAGGCACCTTATAAAAAGGGGTTAGGCTTCTTGGTGGCCAGGGTTAGGAATCAGGAGCCAAAGCAGCAGCTGCAAATGTATTCAACAAAGCATCCAAAACAGGGGGAGGAGCAGAAGGTTTAAGAGATTCCATTTGTAAAAGCTCATAACACCCCTTTTGAATGTCAGAGACTTGGAAGCAATCCCACTTAAAATGCTTAATCTTGCAAACATAATGTCTCAGAAGGACAACTCCTCAAAGGGAGAAACTTAGACTCAAGGAATCCTCTTTTCTAACCCACAGTTAAAGGGTGAAGCTATTTCTGAGGAAAAGGGCAAGGATTCATCTCCTGAATCCAAGTACTCAGATTCCTTAGTCCTTTTGGCTGCAGTAGAAGACCAAGGAGAAGCAGGAAAAGATAATCCCTGAGGGGGCTTCAAGACCATCAGGCCATTGAACGAATCCTGGGCAAAGTCATGGCATTCTTTCTGAGGATCTTTAGCAATGCAGGAATATGTTTAGTTTTTTGTTTCTTTTTAAATGTGATGTCAGCTTTGACAAACCTAGGGGGCTCAGAGCCAAGGATGCCAGGAACTTCAACAAGAATCTGGGGAATCCCCCAGGTCCTATAGAAATGATCATCCATGGTGGTTCTTCAACGTCTGTGGTGGACGTTTACACAGCCTCAGAGGACATGTGAAAAGCCAGTTCCATGCCAGCCTCCAACAGGATCATGGCAAAGGAAACTGGCCCACACATTCTTGGAGATCTTTATCCACCTCAAGACAGATGTCCAGTGGAAGGTGAAGAGCAGCAGAGTCACAGGCATTTTAGTCATTTTGAAAGACAGTTGTACCCTGGGGGCGGGGGGATTCAGTCATGCTACCCTAGGTCAAAAGTTTGAGATGTTGGCTCTCAAGGTAGATGAACAATGAAGACAGACAACTGTGAACAAAGCCCTGACAAATGGTATACTGGGTATGGACATGCATAGCAACCAAGCAGAACAAACTTCTTGTTATGATCTCTATGGGGAATCTATCTCCTACATCAACATTTTCTTTGCCTGGATGACGTGAACTCTTAGTACATAAAGAGAAAAAAAGAAATGCAAATAGCTTAGTAGAAACCTAGTCTGAACACCTTTCACACAGTTAAGTTCAACCATGGCATTCAGACTGCTAACGGCAAAGAAGTTCAAGTACTCAGCACGTGTACGTCATCTTTATGCCTTATGTTTGCGTGGGGAGCATACACCGAACATAAGCTGCTGGGAAGATGTAAGGGCTTTGGAATACTTTCCAGATGCTAGGCTACCCTTGACATCCCACATGTGATTTAATACTGCAACAGTGATGAAGAAGGACATCACCTAAATTCCAGGCCAGAGTAGAAAAACCCGGAAGCAAACAGAAGCAGACACTTTCTCAACAGATAAATTCTTGGATGAGTCTCCAAGTTTAACTTACCTTACTGAAGCTCTGTCTTGGTCAGCCCATCTGCAATAATACAATGTTCCGACATAAATGTAATAAACAGTAAAGCACCCTCCCAAAAAAGAAAAAAGGGTGGAATGACTGTTCCTTTTCCAGAAAGAAATTCTTCATAGTGAAATCCTCTAGTTCCTTCCCTAATTCTGACAAGAATAGTTTTCTCCTACATGGGCAGAGTAGCTGAACAGTTGTAGAGAATGTGCCTGACCGCCAGTCTTTAGTGGCACCCCAAGGTGCACACACCAGAGAGACTGAAAGAAAACTGCAATGGTCCGAGGAACAAATAGCCACAGTGAAGATGCCCATCAACAACAGAATTTAAAACTGTCTTACCGCAACTACATTTTTTCGTTTGAAGAAAACGATAAGTATATTTTTTCACCAAACAGTGCTCAAAACCTAAGTAGTAGTTCTCATGTAAATTTTTTAATAAAAAGTTAAAAGTTAGCTCCTGATTGACAAATTGAGATGGAGGTAAAAATTTTTAGTGACAAAGGACAGGGTGTCTTAGACTGCAGCAATCAAAAAAAGAAACATCTCTTATGCAAAAACTGATAGGAAACAAAGGAATCCCCACAGGGAAATGGGGTGAAATGTGCGCAAATTAAAAGATGTGTGAAAGTAGGTTTTACCTCCTGAAAGAAATTAAATGTAGAAGTAAAACACTGTCAACCAATGAAAACTAATCACATTCTCTGGAAACACATTCCAGAAAAATAACTTTGTATTCATAAAATTGTTTTAAAAGGGGAATCCTGACTGGGACACAGAAATGTGAGTCAGCTAAAAATGAAATCTGACGCACTGATAGTAAAGCTCAGAAGGCTGAGAAAAATAGTGCTTCAGGTAAAATAATTTAACAAGCAGTAAATGCACACACACCAACCCCTCAACACTGTTGTGCATAAGCAGCATACTTTTCCTCAATACTTCAAGGAAATCTCCAAAGGGTCAAAAGAACCAAGTGCCAGCCAAAAAGGATGCCTGACAAGAAATTGGCAGAGATTAGATGATTTGGAAGACATTCTGGAAGAAAATAAAAGTTTTAAATTAAGTTTTAAATGACAATCCTCAAAACTACAACACCAAGCAGTCAAGAAGCAACTACAATACCAGAGCAGCCAAGAAGTAAACTCTTAGAGGTACAGATACACACGGGTCTACTTTGACTCAATGAAACACTTCACCGATTCCTAGTTGGCTGACTCCACTTCAGTGAAATGGCTTTAAACCAAAAGCATTGACTGTCAAAATTTTTCCCCCTTGAAACGAACCACTTGGCAAGCACAGAAAAAACCTTAATGGAATGAAACTAAACCGACCCAAGTGGGGTGCTTCACCTCCCCAACCCCCTACTTAAATATACCAATTCTGAGATTGCACTACATTAGAGAAAGGGCAAAGTTCACCCTGGTGGCCAAGTGGTTAGTTTTACAGGGAAAGGATTTTGGCAGTCCATGCATTCGGTTTAAAGCCGTTTTTCTGAAGTGGAGTCAGCCAACTAGGAATCGAAGTAATTTAGTGAGTCAAAGTAGACCCATGTGATTTTTTTGCGTGTGTGTGTGTGTGTATACAATACATACACACACACATGCACATATATACACACATGGGATTCCTCTCGGGGAACCGCAAGTCAACAGAAAAGATTGTGATGTAAAACCTTAGTGATAACCATTAAAACACCTTCACAGTATGTCACAAAATAGCCGTCTAAAAATAAAACAAATTTACAAATATAAAATCGGCAGAAAGTAATCCCTAATGGGGAGCTTACCTGCCCAACTTGCAGAAGCAATAACCCTGACAGGAGGGTGCACTATGAGAGCAAGTTTTGATGGTCTAGCCACAGAGTTTCTTTCCTTTGTTGTGCAGGGCAGTAGATAAATACCCTAAAGCTATGGAAACTAGCCTATGGGGTCAATTACTGGCAGGATACTCACCCATGTAGCTTCAGGCTAATGCAAGTGTTGTAATGTAGAACATCCACCACCCACAGCAGTAAACAACAAAAAAAAGCAAACAAAAAATTTTGAGAAAGGGCTTACCCACTTTACAGAGATGTTGGTATTAGAAGGAAAAGCCTTGCAAACATGTCTTGTCTAGAAACCACAATCTACAATGCTACTTTGATCTAAACTGTGTACAATAAATGAGCACTCTGAAGAGGGACTGTATAAATACAGGCATAAATTGAGAATGAAGTGGTGAAAACCATAAAAAAAAGCAAGTGTCACTTGTGAACTGGGTGCAAGTTGTATCAATGAATTTGGAAAAAAAAAATCTGAAATGTCCAAACATCATTCCTAACTTAACTGTTATTACTGGAATTTTTTTTTTTTCTTAGTTGTTCCATTTTCTAAAGCACCCCTTTAAAAGTGGTAATTTGGATTCTGATGAGGTGTTTCTGATATCTGAAAAAGAAATTACCCTTCCTTAACTAATTTAGTGCCCACCACTCATGTCTCAGCAGATCTCAGAGGTAAACAAAGAACCCACAACCTACTGCTAAGAAGCATAAGTGCAGGTGATGTACCACATCACTGTAGCATTACCTGCACTGACTTGGAAGCGACATTGCTGAAAACCGTCCAGAAAATCTCTAGTGTTCCTGCAAATGAGATTATGTCTTTCAAGCTGATAAAAAGATTTTTCATGAGAATACCAGTAACCCTGTACTATTAGGATTTAGAAGTGGACTCGGACATAATCTAGAGTCCATTTTCAAATGCTACTTGGGAAGAGGTAAGCTGGATACTTCTCTTCAGCTGGCAACTAAGGAACCCCCATCTTTGCTGGATTCAGTACTGAAATTACAATCTCTAGAGAATCTTGTGTTAATGCCAGATCTTTTTAATACCTACTGTTGTTTACTTGTGTCAAATACAATAAAATACAAAGATTCTCTCAAGATAAAGCAACTTACGGGCAATTTTCCTTTAAGGAGGAATCAGACAACTGGATGGGTACTCACATTCATCCTGGTATGACTGGCAAGGCATGCTGACACAGTAAGAGTTGCCTTGCACATTTTGTGACTCTGAAATGTTGCTTCAAGAGCTTGAGTATGAGCTCAAGTAAGGTAATCATCCATGTAAGTAATAAAGTTTATCCTCAAGTTACCTCAGGTGTACAAACAGGAGGCAAACATTTTGAAGACACATTGGCTGCTATGAAGAAATTAAAAAGTGGCAGACTGGAAATGGTAATGACCTACTTGGAACATCAAGCAAAAAAGCAGAGTAAACTGCATTCTGCATGCAAAGGTACTAATCTTCTATATCTATATCTGCCATGAAGGAATGGCATTCTGCAAGGAGTAGCATAAGCTTTAAAGTCACCATTCTGTTATTAAAATAATTTTTGCCACAATTTTTTTTTTTTTTTTTTTTTTTTTAAGTCTAGTAGTAGTCCTCCAAGTTTTTTCTTTCAATGGCAAACAGTGTAATAAAAGCCTGTTCATTCTCACTGAGACACACTGTACTACCTTTTTTTCTGCAATAACTAGTGCATGTGAAATCTAAACAATAGGTAAATGATGGCACTCCGGAAATTATATATAGAATAACCTACTGAAATAGTCTATAGAAACCATTTGTCTACAGAAATACCACCTAGTCTTCCAAAAAAAAAATTAAGACCGACTCATAGGTAGATGGGCAGGGAATGGGAAAATAAAAGGTGGACACAGGCTGTGGTCATTGGGACTTCTGATGCTGTTTTAGTTTTCCTTTGTAGGTTTTACAGATGTGACGGATGAAAAGGTGCTTCACTGCGGTTCTTGTTCTACCCCCTTTATTAGACATCTATATTAATGGCAGTTGTTTCAGGGGTTACTGGCACATCCAGGGTTACAACCCTGCCACATTAAAGATATGCCCTTTTTCTCAACCAGTATTATTATCTCAGAGCCTTGCATGGGCTGCCACCTACAGCATTTTATATATATATATATATATATATATATATATATATATATACACACACACACACATACACACATATACATACACATTTCAAAATGTGCATCCCTATTTTGTCAATGATATTAACTTCTCTAGCCCGTTCTTAAGTTTCTCTTTCAGGACAGCATGTATATTTTTTTGCAAAGGGCTTCTAAACCAAAGCTCTTCTACATAGCCATGTAGATCAAACAGTTCACATCTCTAAACTGCTGGGTGTAAACATCCTCTTTCCGTCTCTACCATAAATTATGGACTTACAATTAACCAAAAAAGGCACAATCATAAAACCATAAAAACGTTTTGAAATACTTCAAAACTAAGAAATAACTTTTATTCACAACTTTGAAAAGGTTAAGCTCTTTCGTTCTTAATAGAATGAACTTCATCAGAACCTGTTTCAACCACAATACCCCCCCATTTAAATATCTTAAGCAATGTCACATACCCAATAGCAACAAGAAAGTTACACATGCTTAATCATTAAAAATCAATGAAAATCGTTAAAAAAAAAATCATACACAACTCTATAATGGTGATATAAGCATCCACACAGAAAACTTTTAAATATATTATAGAAATATTCCATTAAAAACCTAAAGATATGCTACTGTCTCCCACAGAACAGAATTAATCGAAAGCCATTCCTTCAGACCACAGGCTTGGGTGGCATTAATAGAAATTGATCATACAATTCCCTTGTTTCAAGTTTATCCTGCCAGCATCATCTCCTTGCTCATCTGTGTATTTTTTTCTAAAATAAAAAATTCAAACTTTTAAAAATTATTAAAAACTTGGAATGCTTACTTATTATACTGTAGGGCAGCCCCTTATTTACTGCAGATATATGTTCATAAATGTGTTTGGAGTGATATTTCCATTTTGCCTACATAAAATGTAGGACAAGTGGCACAAACTGTGACGTACTACCCCACTAATGGCACGATAATTACCTGCACATGGAATTACTCTTGGGTAAATGACCACTGTGGTGTTAATAATGTCCATGATGAATCTGCATTGGGAGCAGCTCCCACATTTTTCATTCCCTTACGGTTAGACTTCAGACTCAATCTGCTACTAAAATCACATTCAACAATCCTTTTAAGTTCTTCCCTCTTAAAAATAAACATAGATTGGGGACCAAATTTCTCAATAAACCCTACTGGTCCAAACACTGTTGACCACTTCTTGGTTATCAGCTTCTTAATTTCACTACTTTGAGTTAAAAGGCAACACCACTGCTCTTGAATAAACCTCACTGACTACATTATTTTCGTTTTTAACATTAGAGACTGCATCAGTAAGGGGGGCAAACAAAATCTCTCTTTTGTTAAAGATTTCTTTGGCTATATCATTTAATATGTCCTGTAGGTGCACTCTAAAATCATTGCTTTCAAATTTTCCAGTTCACTGGAAAATATATCTGAAGTAAAACACCTCTGCCTAATTATTTGCCCTCTTACCAAATTAGAAAAATACAAATGGTTGTTTGAAAATAAGAAGTTATGTACCTACCATAACATTCCATGTTAGTTGTCTTCTTCTTGCCTTCTTTCTTGCTGGATGGGTTCGGAGCTGATCCTCGGCTCCGACCCGGCAATCTACTAAAGCTTGAGAGCTATTTACTGGCTCAAGGCCCCCCACATATCCCACAACGCCAGGCGCTAGATCCCCAGATCTCGTTTGGCAGAGCTAACACCATGGAAGGATTCAAGGACACCTGTCCAACTACAAGGTTTTCCTACAGTGGTAAGACAGAGGAGGATGCAATGTATATAAGAGTCAGCCAGAGAAAGAAGGCCTCAAAAGGGGACTCTTCTCAGTCTGTCCAGGCTAGGGGGGTGGAGGGTGGGACGCAAGAAGACGACAACTAACATGGAACGTTAAGGTAGGTACATAACTTCTTAATGTTAAGTTGTCTCTCTCGCCTTCATTCTTGCTGGTTGGGACAGCGTCCCTAGCACCTTAGTCCTGGGTGGCTCATTGGAACAGACTCTTGAGCACAGTGGAACCAAAATTAGCTCTATTCCTAGAGGCCATATCCAACTTATAACGTGAAATAAAAGTTGAAGGAGTAGTCCATGTGGCTGCAGCACAAATAGATTCCATTGGTAGTCTTGCCTGAAAGTCTACTGAAGTAGCCAACACTCTAGTTGAATGGCCTTTAGGTTTAGTAGGAAGTTCTGTCTCAGCTGATAGATCAAAGTAATAATAGAGGACAACCACCTGGATAAGGTCACTTTAGAAACTGGTAGGCCTCGTTTGCCCTCAGCATAGGGCAGAAAGAGTTGGTCTGACTTTCTTGTTTGCTTAGTCCTATCCAAATAAAAATGTAATTGCCTATGAACGTCCAATCGGTGTAAATTTTGTTCAGCTTTGTTCGAATAGTTAGGAAAAAAAGACAGGTAGATCAATAGTCTGATTCAGATTTGTTTCAGAAGGTATCTTGGGCAGAAACGAAGGATTAGTCCTAAATAAAACTCTGTCCTTATGAAACACAAGATAAGGAGGACAAATACAGAGGGCTTGAAGTTCCGAAACTCTCCTAGCTGAGGTGATAGCTACTAAAGAGAGAGTCTTCCAGGAGAGCAATTTTAAGGAACAGAAATCCGCAGGTTCAAAGGGAGGGAGAATCAAGGAAGCTAATATCAAGTTCAAGTCCCACGGAGGCGGGGGATCTCTGACAGGGGGCCTAAGCAACAAAGTTCCTTTAAGAAAGGCCTTGCAAAGTTTGTGGGACACAATGCTGGTTTCTGATAGGCCAGCATGGAAATTGGCGATAGCAGCAAATTTAACCCTAATAGTGGCAGAAGAGGAACCAGCTTGAAAGAGCTCTGCTAAAAAATCTAGAACATGGTGGACAGGGGCTGTGAAGGGGTCAATATTCCTAGCCTCTGCCCAGAAAGAGAAATGTTTCCATTTACCAGCATGAGTCTTCCTGGTGGTAGACTTATGCGAAGAAACGATGATTTCACGCACCGGCTGAGAAATATGTGGAAGCCTGGCTAAGGTTGGAAGTGGAGCAACCAAGCTGTGAGGTTGAGAGACTGAAGGGATTGGTGCAGCCCGCCCGACTGATGGACCAAGAGGTCTGGCACTGGGTCCAGATTCCACGGCTGCTCCAGCAGGCGATGATGCAGGAATGGGAACCAAATTTGTCGAGGCCAGTAAGGGACAATGAGGATCATCCTGGATCCCAATGCAGTCGCCTTCTGAATTAGCTTGGGAATTAGGGGAAAAGGTAGGAATGCATACAGAAGACCCCGGGGCCAATCGTGAACTAGAGCATCTCTGGGGGAGTGCCCGGGAAGGCGGAAGAGAGTGAAGAAATCGTCACACTTGCTGTTGAGGGGAGTTGCGAAAAGGTCACAGCAAGGTTGACCCCATCTGCGGAAGATTTTGTCCACTACTGATTGATTGAGAGACCACTCGTGAGGCATGAGAATAGCTCTGCTTAGCCTGTCCGCTATGACGTTGGACCTCCCGGGGATGTGCGTTGCCATCAGAAACCGTTCAGAGGAGATCACCCACTGCCAGAGTCTGAGTGCTTCTCGACATAAGGTATAGGACTTGGTTCCGCCCTGTTTGTTGATGTACCACACTACAGACATATTGTCTGTCTGAATTGCAATAGTCCCTGTAGGAAGAGAGTCCTGAAGAGCTTGCAACGCCAAAAGCACCGTTCTCATCTCCAAGATATTTATGTGCAGATGGTACTCAAGGTTGCTAAGTGCTCTGGACAGTCCTGCCCTGAAAATACCCTCCCACCTGATCAGGGAGGCATCCGTGGTCACCGTGGCAACAGGAGGAGGAAGAACAAACGGTATGCCCTGGAGTATTAGTGGGGAGACCATCCACCAAGCCAGGCGGTCTTTGCATGATTGAGTGATTATTATCTTGTGAGACACTGGAAGTTGTTGAAAGGACCATTGAGTAAAAAGCATCCACTGAAGAAGCCGCATATGAAAACGAGCTAGGGGGACTAGTATGACAGCTGCTGCCATGAGGCCCAAGGTCTTTAGTACAAACCTGGCCTTAGTCCTGTTGCACTGTAGTAAGATTTGCACATATCGGTAAATGTCTGACACTCTGTCGAGGGGAAGTCTTGCAGACAGATCTTTTGTATTTAAATTTGCGCCTATAAAGGTTATAGACTGACAAGGTGACAATGCAGACTCTGACATTTATTGAGATACCTAGCTTGGAGCAAGTTTGGATGGTATAATCCCTGGTTCACAGTAGCTGATGCCTGGTGGAAGCAGTAAGGAGCCAGTCGTGGAGATATGGAAACATTTGGAATCCTCGCCGTCTCAGGTGAGCCGTGACCACTGCCATGCATTTGGTGAACACCCTGGGGGCTGTGGTGAGACCAAAGGGCAGGGCTCTGAACTGATAGTGACTGGCTCCCAGCCGGAAGCGGAGAAACCTTCTGGAGTGCCTGTTCATTTTGATATGGTAGTACGCATCCTGAAGGTCTATGGAGCACATCCAATTGTCCTGACCAAAGAAGGGTATAATGGACTGAAGCGTGACCATCCGGAATTTTGTTCTTTGAACAGACTTGTTCAACCTGCTGAGATCCAAAATGGGTCTCCAGTCCCCTGTCTTTTTTGGCACCAAAAAGAACTTGGAGTAAATTCTGGATCCTCGCTGGTCTGCTGGGACTGGCTGAATGGCCCGTTTTTCTAGCAGTTTTGAAATTTTTAGCACTGCTTGTTCCCTTAGACCGGGTGGAACATCTGGAAGGGACTTGGTTGTTTGTACAGGGGTGTGGACAAAGGGGATTTTGTAACCCTCAGATATGATAGACCGTACCCATCTGTCTTGTTTAAGGAGTTGCCAGGCTTCTGGGTACAGTGACAATCTTCCCCCGACTGCCTCCGAAGGTGGACAGTTGGGCAGCCCCTCAGGGGTGCTGAAAGGGTTTGTCAGAGAAGGATTCTCTGCTACCCTGATTTTGCGTACCCCTCTGCCAGCGTCTATTATTGTTCCCTCCCCTGCCCCTGGAGGGAAACTTGCCACGTGTGTCAGGCATGACTCCCTGGGGTTTCCGAAACCACATTTTCCCACTCTTCTGACCTTTGGGGTACGGTCTAGAGGGAGTGGAAAAACGGACTCCCACAGCAGAGAGAGTCTTGCCTTCCTGCTCACACCTGGTAAGGGTATCCTTCACCTGTGGTCCAAACAAAGCCGAACCATCTAAGGGGGTATTGGTGAAGGACGCCTTAAAGGGGTCAGCAAAGTTACATAACTGCATCCAGGCATGTCTTCTCAAAGCCATGCCTGTACCTGCGGCCCTACTCGCCCCATCGGCTGCATAAGAAATGAGCCGCGTGGACGAGTTGACGATTGAGTTAATGGTCGCCAGCTGGGAGTTAATCTTATCTTGGGACGCCGCAGCTGATGGATCCTGAAGGGTATCACCCAGTTCTTTGAGAAGATCCCTTTGGAGATGGGTGAAGTGGCACAGATAATTCAGTGACCGCATAGCAAAGGTCGCTGAGGAAAATATCCACTTCCCGTACCTGTCCATTGACCTAGACTCTATTAGGTGGACGGACAGGCACTGAAGTGTCAGCCAGCTCCTTCTTTGTGGCTGCTGCAACCACCATGGCATCAACGGGGCTACCTTTTGTCAAAAATTGCTTGCTGGGTGGGGCCGTAATAAATTTATTTGGCCTGCGAGGAGTAGGTTCCACTGTGTCCGGGACTGACCATGCCCTTCGAGCCACTACTTCCATCAGCGGGTCGAAGGGTGGAGACACCCAGGAGGTGGAAGGGCAAGAACCAAACGTGTCCAGGTAGACCGACTCGTCCTCGGAGGGGTTAAGGGCAGTCCAGTTCCCCCTCTGCTTAAGGATCTCTAGGATGTCTGAAAAGGGGACATCCTCAGAGGGGGATCTTGGGGACCCTTCCGAATCCTCCAAGTCGGTATCAGATGTGACTGACTCAGGGGAGTCAACATGTTTTCTCTTACATTTGTTCTTCTGAGGGGGGCCCTCCGAAGGATCGGGGGAGGCCTCACAAGAGGAAGATACGCCCAATGGGGCGACCTGGAGAGTTAGCTCTCCATGCTTGGGGTCAGGAAGGTGGGCAGAGACTGATGCAGGCACCATGGGGGGAGGAGCCGAAGGGGCTGATCGAGGGGCCGACTCAGGAGTCAGCACACTCCTCATGACCTCGAAGGCGCCCTTATCAGGCAGAGCAGAGGGTCCCCGCTCCGAAGAGATGATAACCCCTGCCGGCACCAAGAGGTATGGCTCCGAGGCCAATGTCGGGGCCGAGCTCACCTCCGCAGAGGCTCCGAGAGGGAGAACGGGGTCGGACAAGGGTCCAATGCCACTCGCCCCCTCAGAGCCGACGAGGGAGTCCCGTCGCCCAGATCCCCCCAAGGACGGAACCAGTGAAGAGATCGGAGCCGACGAAGGAGCCGAAAGGTGTGGTATCGGCTCAGTCTCCAAGATTCGAGCCCCAACCAGCTCCGGCTCTGAACACAAGGGGGGAGTCGGAGGAGGAACTGCTGAAGACATCGGGACAGCCACAGTCTGTTGAGATGGGCTAGTTAACATTTTGGCCAGGGCTTGCGATTTAAGGAGTCTACTGACCACCCTCTCCAAGTCATGACCGGATAGCCTAGAGGACCGAGAGGAGTGGGACCTATGACTTCTTTCAGATTGAAGCAATGGTGACCTAGGAGATGAACGAACCGATTCTAGGGAAGGGGACCTAGAACGTTTTCAGCTCAAAGACAGTTCCGACACTAAAGTCGGAGCCGATTAAGGTCCAGAGATGTCGGCTCCAGCCGGAGCCGAAGAGGAGGAGGCAGATGCTCCGCCCGGCGATGGCTCCGAACTGGGAGCCAACGGCTTGGTGGGCTTTAAGTATTTACCTGGTTGAGGCTTCGCCGGGGATCCCTCTGGCTTAAGTAAGCCTCTCAAAATGAACTTGTTCTTATGCTCCTGCAGGACTCTGGGGCTGAAAGCGTGACAGACCGATCAGGAGTCCTGCAGGTGTAGGGGACCCAAGCAATAAACACAAGAAGTGTGACCGTCTGTCAGAGACATCTTCTGACAGCACGAGTCACACTTCTTAAAGTCTGAAACTTTAGTATCCTTAGACATATTGGTAATGGGATACCAAAGGGAAATACTAACTAGTGCTTAATCAAGGCACACACACACATGCACTAGATAAAACTAACAATAATAATAATTATAGTAATTATAATAACCACACAACTACCTTACTAATAACAAAAATATACAAATATATACAAAAAAACTACAAGACTGACTAACTGTAGTTAAGAAAGGCTAAACACTACCCTAACAAGGGAGGGGGGTAAGGGAAGAAACTCTCTAACAAAAAATGAGTTTCTGAGTGGGACATTAAGGGGATACACAGTCTAATTAAACTAACAGGGAAGGACTATCTAAATATAAGGTAAATATAAAACTAACAATACAAGAAAAGATTTATACGACCTGGAGCCAGTAAAATCGCAACCTCGTAGCTGAAGCGGCAAACGAGATCTGGGGATCTAGCGCATGGCATTGTGGTACATGGGGAGGGCCTCGAGCCAGTAAATAGCTCTCGAGCTTTAGTAGATTGCCGAGTCGGAGCCGAACCCAACCAGCAAGAATGAAGGCAAGAGACAACTTAACATTGTCACTTTCCTAAAAAAGAGGGGATTCAAACTTTGACAATCATTTTTACTAACAAAAATCCAAGTAGCTAGTGGAATAAAAATGTCTCTCACATGTAAACTTAAAAAATCAACGGTACTATTCATATCCATTCTACAAAAGGAATATGTTGTCAAGGTAACACAAATGTAATCTAATATTAGACCAGAACAAACTTACACAACACACTCTTCCCATACCAATATGATAACATTTACAAACACTGGGGATGCTGCCTCCATGGGTACCCTTCCTTGATTTGCTGGAAGTACTCGCCCTCAAAAACACACAACTGTTTTTCAGCACCAATTCCATATATTGTTCTATTTGCAGAATGTCCTACTGTGAAAAATCTTTTATTATTGACGAGCACTTCATGTAGCCAATGTAAGGCTGTCATCCAGGATGATTAAAACAGATCCTACACATCAGTATTGACAAGCTACACTTGAGAATCATGTACTACATTAGCTACTTTGTTTAAAAAAAAAAATATCCCAAGAGTCTTTCAATATATGAAGCGAATCAGCGAAAAAGCTCTTCAGTTTTTGTCCACTAATATGGCCTGGCCAATGGTTTGGTCTTTGAGCCAGCAGCTGATATAATAGGTGACCACTTTAGTAGACTGTTGGTACATTTGTGAATTTTTGACATCCCTGATATATTGGGAATAACTAGATGCTTGACTGTCAAAGTCACAGTATCAGTCCCCAAACCAAAATCTCTTAACCACAGATCAAGTCTTGTTGCATGCATCATTCAAACAATCCAACATTAGACCAGAATAAGATGGACTACTCATTGCAACAATTCAACCCCCCCCCCACCTTTGTCTGACTTTGTGATTCCAATTGATAGATCACATGTTAAAGCATTCAACATAGTTTGCTCATCTTTGAAAAGATTGTAAAAAGGTCAACACAGCCTTCGCTGGTACAGAGCCTGTTGATCTAAATCACACCATTTCCTTCTACGTTTGAAAAGCAAATAGAGGGAATTAAAAGTACTAGGTCTTAAGTGCAAAATGCCCATGCATTTCACCCACTTTGTTAAAATAAATGCTTAAATTCAACTTGTGAACAAATAACTAACTTGATTAAAGATTCCACCAAGTTTAATTTGGTGTAGGGGACAAATGGGAAACCTCTGTAAAGCAATGAAATAAAACTGTCATTAATATATAAATGACTCAAGTTATACATTAACGCCACTGGCATAAAACAAAGTACCTTGCTTAGACGTTACAATCTGCAACCCACACCCTCTACTGATGATTCCAACTGCATTTCCGGCTCCTGTGGAACTCTGCGTTGCTGATTCAACCACAATATTCGAATCAGAAGGGAAACAGGTACCAATGAAGTTCACTGTACTATTTAGAACAAAAGCGGTTAATCTTTTTGAAAGTTGTGAATAAAAATGTCCTGGTTTCGATGTATTTTTATGGTTTTAGAGTTCTACACTACCAACAGGGTACAGAAACTAATGGGAGGGTCTTTCCCTGTAGCTGACATGAGGACAAGCTTGAAACAGATTTTTAAATTACTGTAAAGAGCTGACTGCTTGCCATCCTTGGTGCTTAATCCTATGTACTGCAAAATGAGAATTTAAGGCTATATTATCCTTTAAGTAAAGCAAAAGACCACCACCACGCATTACGCTTCTTTTGTGTCAATTTTTGTCAGAGGAAGGATCTCACATTGGCTATTAAATTCCACTATGGAATTAATAGTTTCTCCAAAATGAATTTCTTTACTTCACCATAAAATTGGGCATAGTGGTAAAAGTGGGTGCTGGTCTTCGGTCACAAGGCCTGTAAAATGATCTGCCATCTCGAGCTGCAAAAGACGTGAGGAAACCCAGTTAGGGTGCAGAGCATAAAAAACTCCAGAGATGGTCTCTGCAGGTGTAAATATAGGGAGGATAGTTCCATGAAGGCGAAGACTGGAAGGCTTATATGCCTAGTGTAGAAGGGTGTAGGATCTGTAGATGCAGACATAAATGAGGTTTTTCATATAGACTGTGGGAAAATTGTGATGGTGAGCTTAGTGTTTTAGGATACTCCTCCCCTCCAAACAACTGTAGATGCAAACAAAAGTATCCAATGTAGTAAATCTAGACTTAAGCTAAAATGTTGCATCACAGAAATATAAATGACCACAAAGATATGCAGAGTAATTATGTGGAGTACTTGCTTGCACTGCTGATTGTCAGGTGGGGTTCCTTATGTTTTATAATCTTTACAAAACTGTAGGTTATACAGAAATTATGTCAGAACAACACGTCAGTTTACTGTAGGCTATAACTATCTTGCCTAGATTTGGACAGTTTTAAAGATCAAGTCAGTAGGACCAACCACAAATGAGCAAAAGACTTACCATTTTCCTAATCGTATCTTTATACTTGTGATCGCTAATTTCTCTCTAATCACTTTCTACAGGTATTCCTTTTAAAATTTAACTTTTGAAACAGCCATGAATTACAGAAATGGAACACCAGATGTCTGCCCCATACTACTTTCGTCAGTATGCCCGTCAGGACATACTCATGTAATTATGGAAGCGCTCTAATTATTTAATTGAAAAATTGATACGCAATTGTAAGTAATTAGTTATCTGCCAAACTGTTAATTTAATTAACAGTTTGGCAGAAAACAAACTGCTTACAAATATTTAACAAATGGTAATCACTGTCCTTTTGTATTATTTTTTGGGGTGGGGCAGTGACATTTAAGCTCCTGACACTGACTGAAAGCTTAGCTGCTTTCTGTGTGGACACCAAAATGCCTCCGGCATTTGAATGTGATGGCAGATGCTTAGTGTTCAGGTTTTGTATTTCAACATTGTTTTAAAAGTTACATTTTAAAATAAATGCTTGTAGAAAGACAGTTTTTGGATAAATTAGTGACTGTAAGCACAAGGATGTTTTCTGCACACTTGCGATTGCTCCTTTGACCTTGATCTTCAAGTGCTTCAGCAAAAAAAGTCTAGAATGCAACATTGAGGATTAGCAGTCATTATCATGAGGTTTACAGGCTTGTATTGAGTTACTCAGTGGCTCTACAAAGTATTCAGAGGTGGGAACTTGGGTGCAATTTGCTAAAAGAATGGCCAGAATTAGAATTTATGGACCCTGAATGCATGAATGTTTCTTCAGGGAAATGGATAAACAGCAATGGCCGTACTAAAAGCACTTACATACTATAGCGGGCAGCTACACCTTTTACATGTGAAATGTAATTCAGAGTCTAGGAGCTGCAAGTTCAATGCAGAAGTACTATGAAGGTAAGTTAATATCATACAAGACATGCCAGTGTTTACTATACATAAAAAATAAGTAAAGTGGGGGTTTGGCAAGATACATTATGGATAGCTGAAGCTATCAAAGTTGCAGGATGTCTAGTGAACCCCACTCTAACAATGATACACAGGTAATATTACATTCCCCTGTGGCATTCAGCTTAATCTGACTGCTTAGAAGAAATGCACTAAGAGTGAAAACATTTGCAGTCTGTTATTATAAAGACTTAACACAATTCCCTTAAAATTCATAAGTTTAAATGACAAGTGTTCAGGCCGGATTAAGATGCAGATAAACATATCTGTGATAATGTTAACAGGTTAATAACAATAAATAATTAAACAAGGAAATAAAGACAACTTCATCTTTACCATTGCATGAAGGTATGGGATTAATAGAATTACAGATTATTACACCAGACAGGTGATTATTAATGAGGGGAAACAAACAATGGAATGAATAAATTTGCTTTACTTATCTGTGGAATGGTTGTTTTAAAAGTTTGTAATATGTCACATGTTTATACATATGCAAGTAAATGAGCTGTCCATATATGATGAGAACTCAGTGAAGTTCTTTTTCTAAAGGACAAACGCTGTAGACTGCTATTTTGGAAAGTTTGATCATGAGTATGAAGTCCTCAAGATCCAATGGCTGGGAGGAATGTGCAGTAAAACTATAGGTTCTAGGCTTGCTCAGGCAGACAGGAAACTACTATGAAGACACTACCTAATCATGTCCAACACTTGCACTTTTTTTGTCTGATTTGAGCATACAATAAGCTTGGAAGGAGAGGAAAAAAAAAAGACTTTTGGAATTTAAACCTTATTAGTTAGCAAATACATTTTTGGCCCCTGAATCTCTGCTGACAAGCAAGTCAGTCTTTTCCCCTCAGCTCCCCAATTAGCTTAACAGTAGACAGCAACAATATCTGTAGCAGTTACGATGCAGGCATAGCTGGCCTTAGGCATAGGCCAACTAGGCAGCTGCCTTTGGCACCACTCAAGCAGGGGTGCTTTTCCGGTATTTATTTAGTGTAGGTAGACCAGGATGGGGGCACCAGGTGGTGTGTGGGGGGGGGGGGCACCGTGGAGCCTTTTTGCCTAGGGGACTGGTTGACCTAAGGCCACTCCTGGATGCAGGCATCTGCAGGTTTCTCTTACCTCAATTCCTAAGTTGAGTGCATTTGTGTGGCATACTATGCAAGCTGTAATGCTCATCATATGCTTCCATGAGATGACCACAGTGCTTTCAGTTCTCATCCTCTCCAAGACCTGTACTGTCTATAGCCTCTGATGGGCATTATTCCTGTGGCAAAAGCCAAGCTCTTGGCTAGAATAAAATGCCCCCCCATGGTGTTAAGAACCCAGAAGACAAGCATCACCAGTAGAAGCACTACCTTTACAATGGGCACATAATGACCAAGCTATAACCATGGCCACAAACTGTGAAGTACAAGACATTCTTTTAACTGGATAACCTAACAACAGTCTCTACATCAGTGCCAGCGTTAGTCTCCTTAAAAAAAAAAAAAAGCCAAAATAGAATGCTAGACTGAGGTAGAGGACAGGATTCCTAAACATAAGGCTCTACACGGGCCTCCAAGAGGCTATGCCACACATTGTTAAAATACACTGGCAGTATAGCACATTGATAAAGACAGTCTCCACCTAACCTTCTCATTAACTGAAAACTTGACATTTTTTCAAATAACTTCATGTGATGCACTTTTAACAAGTCCGATACTTCCAGAGTCATCTAGATTTACATTCAATGCAGCAAATTCTGCTGAACTGTAAATCTATGTTAAAGATGGAGCTCAGGCTTATTTTACACCCAAGCTAAACATCAAAATTAAAAACTGAAGACCTAAACTATAATGTTTTTACATCAAATACTCAAGATGGTGTTGCTAATACAACTTTAGAAGTGTGTCATGATGAGAAGTCAACTTTAGCAAAAATATACAGGCACATCTACTTTGCTTAAGTAACACACAATTACATTTAGACAATTACAAATGTTCTACCGAGCTGCTGACACTATGAAGAATACACTACTATAAAAACTCCATATACAATGCTTACATAAGGAGATGTACACCAAAGGTATGTATTCAAAACTTTAACAATCTGGAGAAAAAATAATCACAAAGCATGGAAGTCTTCTGTAGCAATTTATCTATCCCACGCACACCTGATTTGATGCGCTTCATGCTTGGTCACAAAGCTGTACATCAGCCAAGAATGAACAGAAATAATTAGTAATGTATGTTTCAAGTCCAAATTTTATATTCATTTCTTAAAGTGAAGTGAATGTTTTGAAAAGCAGTGTCTCCTCTATGTTTAATAGGCACAGGAATGGTACTGACACCCAGTAACACTTCAGAGAAAAAAAAAAAAAAATGAGTCAAGCAAGTGTTATACTGTCCAAAATCTAAATGCCTGTGATTGGTTTCATGAACATTGAATCACCTGAGATTATGGCATGTACAACAAATCCTCACAGCACATTTTAAGGCAGGCTGTACAACTAGTAAAACCCACCTGGCAGTTTAGTGCAGAGGATTAAGTTTATGAATCACTAAATCCCCCAATCTCCATTTGTTTATGGTGTGCCTCTGAGCAAGTCATCTTACCAGCGAGTGAGTTTTGGTTGCCCCTTGAAAGAGGGGCTTGTGCCTAGGGGGATTACCTGGTTAATACATGAACAAAAATAAAAAAAATCACATATTGCTTCAAGAAAAAGTTTTGTTTCCACGACTTTGTCAGTTACTTTGAAACAGGTCACAGTCTTGATTTCTAGATAAGCTCTGTTACAAAGGCTGAAATGTGCTCTCAGTGTTCAAGAAGATTTCATTAAATTTGCAAGCAACTGTTTAAGAGGGGATATACATTTAAGAAAAATCTGTAGTTATGAAGTAAAGATTTGGCTTCCACCTTACCCAAAAACCAAGTAGTCTAAGAGCATTCAAAGGCTGGGCACCTCTACTTTTAAAGTAATCCAGACTAATTAACTGATTTTAGCTGCATTTCATCTACATACTTTGATCTGTCCTGCTTTATAGCTATAAAACAATGAAACACAAGTGTAAATTTTATTTGGCACTTGCCTTCTAGTAAACATTGTATTTTCATACAAATGATCCAGCAACGAAAAATCAAGACACATGCACACAAACATTTCAGAAAATAGTTTAAAATATGCCGAAAGTGTTAAAAAAATAATCCTTTACACACATCCCTGCCCCTATACTATGTCAAAGTGCAATTTTTTTCCTTTACAATGTTAGCGCATTTCCTCATATGGCATTTATTTATGGCCTTGAGTTTAGGCTCTTTTTACAATATATCACCTTATGAATTATACAACTCCGCTGCCAAGAGCTTAAAAATTAACAATATGCATTTCACAGCACTGCCCTTAAGGCAATAGGGATTTCATTAGCTGCACACAGTCAAGTCAGTTGGAGTCTGTGAAATGCAAAGACCACAATGCCATCAGTGGTGTCCTTACCCAACAAAGCTGACTGGTAAAGGACTGCTTTGTTTTGGTAACAAAAAAAAAAAATAATAATAATAAACTCTCACTTGTGTCAGGCCCATAAACCTCAATATAGTACTGATGCAGTAAAGTACAGCTGTGTGAGGTACTCACCATCACAGTAGATCTTTGGGGACAGGCCAGTGCAGCAGTAAACAATAACATGTAGGTTTATTCAGCACAGAAGCTGCACTGCTCCAACTATTTTTCTTTGGCTGTCCTGCTCCACTGGAAAGGCCAGTGCTGGTCTTGACCAAAGTGGGTACTGCTGCACAGTGGTGCAAGACTCCTGCATAACACTGCCATGTGCCTACTTCAATTCTTCAGAGCAAGAAATCTGCAGGAACTATGCTTATGGTAAACAAAACTATATAAATATAGAACTGTCTACATTGACCAATATACTGTTCACATAAGAAACAAACAAAATGAATCAACAGGAGGGAGGAGGGAGGGTAACGCTACTGTAATATGACCTCCCTTCAAAGACTTGCTGTTGTGGGAGATGGTTACAATAGCAACAAATCCTAACAGTTGAATAAAACACCAAGTATTAAAACAATCTCTTAGAAGCTGACCTTTGCAAGATTCTTTGTAGAACAGCAATGCCAAAACCTGAACTATCCCAAAGGCATCTAAGCTTGTAGTTATTTATATATTCAGACATGGTCTCAAGATGCTGCCTCCAATGCGCCCTGAAAATAAATATTTCTGAAGTAGGTTACATATACAGCTACAAGCTCTTGTTGAATGAACCCAAGCAGGGCCCTGAAGTACTCTCTAGTATTTACCTTAACAAGACAATAAAATAGGGTAGCTACTCTGAATACTGTTTTATAAAATTCATTCTTTTCCTTTCCTTCTACAGGAAATCTGATCACATTTTCTTAAACAAGTTATTCTGGTGAAGCAGTACTTGTCTGAGTATCCAAAGTAAGCAGTAAATATTTTCTTGAAATCGTGTAGTAATGGTAAAACACTGACAGCTGAACTAAATGGGCTAATGGAACAGCAGAAACGACTCTTGGTTGTTTCTACTTTTAAACTATACATCAGACCAACATCCATGGCTGAAGGAGGGAGGAAGATCAGACCAACTATGGGGATGTCAGAAAGGTCTGGAAGCCAGGATGAAGGTTAGACATTCACCTACAGAGAATTCCCATGCATAATACACTCATGCAGTTGAGATACATAGGTTAAACATTTTTGCTTTGCTGCTGTGATAATGTAACATCCAGAGGCAGCTGAATAAGTTGATGGACACTGAACTGTATAAGCAGAGAAAACATGGCTGTCTTGACAAAGCTGGTGTAAGTAGACATTTGGCTTTAAGGAAAGCATGCATCCATTCTTTGTTCCAAGGTAGTGAGAAAGTGTTCACCCTCTAAGTGTTTCAGAAACGAATGAAACTTGGGCTTCCACATACAGATAAACAGCAAACATACATAACTTTTGGTCTAGCCTTTTGCTTCTTGAAATATGCAAATACTGGAGCTAAGACTTTGAAAGAAGTCTTGAGGCTAAGAGTGGATCAAATAGGACAGTTAGCAAACTGAATGATTTTATGGAATATGAAGGTAAACAACTTCTATATCTTATGTTGCAACAAGTTCTGCTTTACGTTGGATAGTACAATCTAAGGCCACCACTCCAGAGTTTTGTTATAATAAAGTTGATCAGATCTGAAATATCTTGCACAGGTTTCCAAGTTTTGACCTTCTATGGGACTAGGGAACAGGATAAGATCTGCTCAGTTTTTTTGGGAGTGATATTGGCGATTTTAAAATTGGATCCACTGAAGGTGCCACCCTTCTAATCTTTCAATTGAGCTGAAAGACTTACAATTTGACCCTTCCTGATACTACCTCTTTTCTGGAACCTTATGACTAATTTCTCCCTCTTCTTTCATTTACTGCTTAGAAATAGAATCAGACTTATTATTTTGTCTTAGAAATTTTTCGCAATCACTATAATTAACTTACAGTTCAGAGAAGGCAATGCAGCATTATACAGCTGTAAAAAAACAGCTCTTACACTATGTTCAGGCTCCATACAAAATAAAGACTTCATACGAAAATCTTCATGGGTAATCTGTCTACCATAAGCACAACTGATACGGAAAAGAAGATACGCCCTCCTGATGAAAATCTTCATGGATCCAATGTTAAAAGTAAGGCAACTGTATAAGGCTCGCGTGACAGAGTCCAATGCACTCGTGAAATAAATTTTGTGGTGTGACTAAATGGCTTTAAAATGGCAGGAATAAATGAAGTAGGGGCATGCCAAATGCTACTTATACAGGACGCCTACATCACTGAATGCCAGTACCCACTCAGCAGCACTAATTTTCACATAAAAAAATGACTTGTATAGAAAAATGGTTGGAGTAATTCAGCTCTACTGACAAGTAAATAGAAGTTACAATTTACTCCTACAGTGACCCTCCACAAAGGTCACCAAATGCATCCTTTAAGAAAAAGAGAGGTGGTACACCCATCTTATTCTGGTCAGTCAACTAAAATTTGAAAAAGATCAAATTCTTCCACTCCCCTCACCCAGTAAAAAAGGAATGTTAAATGCTGCAGATGACGCCAACAAATGTAGTTCCACACACCACAACATGTACAATGGTATATGGTGTGAATGACTAAATAAAACAGTATTTAATCGATATACATGTAGAGTCCCAAATGCAATACATCTTGCTGGGTGGTTTTTTAGTGTCATTTTTCCTGTCCAGTTTTGAGTTATCTTCATAGGAAAGGAGGCACCTCAAGATGTTTTGATATCAGCATAAACCACAGCATCTTTTCTGACTACAGTGTTCGCCCCAGACATCCCAGAGTGATCTAGTTGAGCATAGATTATTGGGCCCTGGAAAAAAGAAAAAAAAAAAAAATCAGATATGCAAATTTATTTTAACAAACACAAAATATTATATTTTATATATATATATATATATATATATATATATATATATATATATATACATACATATTCATACATTCTCACATACATACACACTTTATATATATATACACATACACACACACACACGACACAAGAACATATTCACAAAACACAATGCAAGTTAAAGAATACACCTTGGTATACTCTGTGATGAGTAGACTTAAGATACGGCATGTGGTGAATGCATGCTGTGGTGCATGAAGGCACCAATGACCTGTTATGAAGGGACCGTTAACATGGTAGCAGGCAGGGTCCTAAAGCTGGTACACATCAGTATAAGAGGGCAGCAGTCTCTGGCTTGCTACCTGTTCAAGACAGCAAAATGCAGGAGGAGAGGATTAGGAAGTATGATGACTAATTGTAGCTTTCAACAAGGGAGAAGAGGTGGTACCGGCAGTATGACCTGGCAAAGACACCAACTCTATGCTAGAGACAGGCTCTTCCTTACAGTAGAAGGGATGGCAGTACTCTAGGCTAGTCTGGAAAGTTGCATCTCAGTCAGTATACCTTAAAACTAAATAGCATGTGGAAGGGATGTCGCAGAAACAGCAGAGAGGGGAAGGCCCCAGTGCCTGACTAAACAAAATTACAATGTAATGTGAAGAATCTGAGAAAGAAGATGGAGTTGCAGGCAGTGACGCAGGGGAGAATAGTAATGGTTACCAGGGAAGTAGGAGAAATGACAACAGGGAATGACGCATGGAGGTGCCTAGGTACAATCTGTTCAAGAATGGTGGAGACTGGAGGTGTAGTGAATTACATAAAGAAAAATATTAAATCCATGGACTGAGAGGAGGAGAAGGAGACAAAAGTGGGCAGGATCAGAACTGTTAGAAAAATATGTATTAATATGTGTATTAGTGCATTTAGAAGCCCAAAAGGGTTAACACATTTATTCTATTTCATACTGCATAAATCCGTATAAACTGCAAATGCTTTCTGACCTTGTATTTGTCATGAGATGAGCACAGCTAAAAAAACCTTTGCTTATGCCTTTGGAAATTTACTGAGAAGCAGATGATTTCTGCTCGCCAGGAAAATAATGAATAGAACAATACCGTTTCTATAATGTTATTAAACTTAGACAAGTAGCTCTGTCTGTGCTATGAGAAAATACACAGCTGCATAAATAATAGATAAGTAGAACAAAGACTGCTTGAAGAATATGAACTATAATCAGTGTTTGCTTTATGCCTGAATTAGCAGAGTACCTTGAATTGTAATGCAGCACAGTAGAAAACTGTAACTAGCTAGTGGTCTCCAAGGCCACGTTATTTTTCAAAAAGTTTCTCACAAATCTAGTCATGTCAGCAGAAAATCTTGAGCAACATCTGCTGTAAAACAATACTGGAAGTTGTATTTGATTACGTCAGCCTTAGAAGGCAATGTCTTGTAAAACAGTATACGAATGGCTTACTTCTTGTCAGTAGTTAGACAAACTCTGTATTTGCATGTTTTTGTCTCCTTGCGGCAAGTATTAAATATGCCTTAACTGAACCTTACGTGTATTGGTCTTTGAAGTTTTTACCTTTGACAAGAACATATGCTAAATTCTCTGCCAGTTATGGCATAAGCAAGGGAGAAACCTGGTGGATTAATATAGGGTATAAGCCCCCACCTACAAGGTAGGATGATGAGACACTGATGCAGAACAAAGTAAAGAAGGATAAGCAAGGCCATAGTCACTAGGAATTCTGAATATGCCAGCAGCACACTGAGAAACTCTTAAGGTTGTATGCAGCAGAAAGACAGCGAGTTAATATTTCTTGGACTATGAAAGGTTCAGCCAAATGGACTGAGGGTTCCAGAAGGGACAGAATTGTAGATACAGTCCTAACCAAGTTAGGAGGAATCAGGGATGTCCATAGGAAGGCAGCATTAGCGAAGAGTGATTTTACTGCTATACAACTTGCAGCATAGCAGAACTGGTAAGAACATAATGACAAAAATATCATCATCATCATCATCAACTCTTTCTCCCCCATTTTCTACATGGTGTTGGGGTATCCATCAACTGTTGCCATCTCTCGATTTAGTACTACTTCCTACCTTCTTGGACAGTCATGCTGGACTGTCACAGGTCTTCTTTCACACAATCCATCCATCTCTTTGTGATGTAATGACAAAAACAATGTTGTTGGTACTTCAGGGGGGATGGATTAAGATGAGCTGGACAGAGGATCATAGAGGGTATGACAAAGCATGGGAGTAAACAAGTAATCAAGCAGAGGAACTGAATGAATATTTCAGATCAGTACTTTCTTGCCGTGACCAAACTCAGAGTGGAAAACCTTAGAAATGGATCCATATACAGACCTATTTTTTTTCCTGTGGGAAAAAAAACTTTTTGAACTGAGGAGTCTAGCTGACATCCCAGGAACACAACCCTGTGTGGGGGAGTCAAAAAAGACTTTTGAATGTTCTCTTGTGTAAGCCAGCTCTCATACAAGTGAGAGATTCCTGACAATTTGAAAAAATCTGCAAATATAAGAAAGGCATCTAAATATGGAAAATGTGGATACCCCATAATCTGCACTGACCTATAACTGGAGCTAGACACTCTGTGAACACTCTTGGTGCAGTGGATATTTCAAAGGGTTAAGTCAGATAACCAATGACATGATCCCAACCCAGAAAATCCTTGAGAAACGCCCGATGTCTGGATGAACAGGGAAGTGATGACCATCTTTTAAAATCTAGAGTTACCTGGAAGCTTGAATGAGGAAGGAGAGTAACAGGTTTTGAAGTAACATTTTGAAACTGGGCACTGTCATAAACAAGTTTAGGAAAGATCCAGAACTGGTCTCCAATCATTTTCTTCCTCTGGCACTAAACATCCTTGAATAAAAACTTTTCCCAACCTGTGAAGAAGGAACTGGTTCTATCACTCCCTGTGATAGCATGTGATGAAGGACAAGAGAAATAAAGAGTCTGACCTGGTGCATGAGAAATTAATAATGAAAAAGAGGGATTTTCTCTCACTGCCACTTGTAACCTTGATGGATAATCTTCAGAACCCATTGTCTGAAACTACTACCAGAAGAAATGGAAATTCCATTTGTCTGAAACTACTACCAGAACAGAAGTGGAAATTCAAATGTTCTGGAAGGGAAAAGAGGCTGCCAGGATGGGTGAGAGGGGGAGGAACAAGGTCCCTACAACAGTCATTCTGTCTTGTTGTACTATCCTTGGTTGTTTTTTTTTTTTTGGGGGGGGTCTGATTTCCTTTTGGAACCCCCTTGCTATTTCCTCTTAAACATCTGTTTACCTGCATTTTAAGACTGTCCATTTTATTTTTTTGCCAAACTGGATCATGGGTTAGAGGATCCCTTAGAAAATTTAGAAAAAGAGGGTTGAAAAATCTTAGAGATTCCCTTTTTCAACTTCCCCCATCTATACATTTTTTGATAAGTTCTATAGCAGAGAAAACAAAAACTAAATCTCTGTCCAAAGGGGGAATTTAAAATCTCATTTTTTACATCACCTGGAAGGTTCTGAGAACACAACCAGGCAAACCTCCTCAAAAACAGTACCAGTGGCCATAGCCCTAGATGCAGTATCAACAGTTACACAAGCTGTAAACAATGAGTAGTGACTTGTATAATGGAAGAAACTAAATTACTAAAAGCAGATTTTTTTCCTCACAAGAAGAAACTGCAGACGAAACATCCTCACACCTTTGACAAATAGACTACACTTTAACATAAGAGTCTGACCTTGCCTAAAAAAAGGCACTATTGGAAGGCAAGTGGCTTAGCCAGTAAAAGAAAGCCTAGAGGTGACAGGTGAAGACCAACACTGGCAAAGCAGAGTGGTCGATCAACCATGTCATCTTAGGCTGACAGGAACTGCATTCCCTTAAAATGACACCAGAAACTAAGCCAATTGTTGAAGTCAATCATTTTTTGTTTATATTGTGGCATCATCCTAGGTAAGGGTAGAATGCTGCCTAAGGCTAGGGACATATCTGCCTGAGACACATTCAGAGCTCGATCATCTCTCTCTTCATACAGTCCAGTGAGGAACGTCAAGTCATTCACACCAACATGAACTCTGATGGAGTCATAATGGTACTTGTTGAGGGACTTGAGTGTGCGTGTGATCTGACAGATCCTGGCACCAAACAGCCAACAGTAACCTTTTCAAACCTGGTGAGTGGGACATCTGTTTCTCACAATGGAGTCGCCTTTGACAAAAAAAAATTGGTTTAGATGTGCTTTGCCTTAGGGGTTTATTTGGTGAGACACTGATGCTTTTGTGTAGTGAGGGCTGTAGATGCTGTATTAGGTATAGCATGTTTGTGTTTGGAAGGTCTCTGCTGTTTAGGTACGTTTCTGGTGAGTACCTCCACATATAATGCTTTGTGTGTTGAGTGCACAGTTTTCGCAAGAGGTGTAGTATGTGAGCCGACGACCTGTTTAGTGTTACTGTTGTGTGCATGAGACAGCAAAAATTTCAGATTCTTAGTGTAGATGCATCTCACTGTATTTGAGTGATTTAGGAGTACAAGGTTGTCAGTGTACATGAGGCAGTTGCTCCACTGCCTCAGGGATACCCATGCCAATCAGGCTGATAATAAAACTCAAGAGACTTTGCCAGTGAAACCATGTCCAATATTCCAAAGGAAAACATGTGAGAGAAAAAAAAAACACAGGAGTTGACTTGAAGAATCAGTAGTACCTTGAATGTGAACTTGGTGTTAGGAGATGGAGATGAACAGAAAAGACCAGCAACACTGAAAAAAGTAAATAAATGGGAGACTATAAAGCATCAATCACATTTGTGAAATATGGTTTGAAAGATCAAGTAGCTAAAAAAGACTGAACTTCTGACTTTGTTAAACTTGTGAGTGGACTGCAAAGCATACACCCCACTTTGTCACTAATTAAAAGGACATTAAAAGGACAAAAAAGTAACAAAGTACAAATTTTGTTAGTACTTATTCATAAGTAGGTACTAGGCTATTGGCCCAAGGGCCTACGCAAGCCTAGCCAACAAGGCTCCCTGGCTTATCCCACCCAAGAAAGTTATTTTCCTGTGCCACTGTCGAGTAGAGACACAGAAGTGATCCCCGGGGTGTATTTCCTATTTCTCATCCACTCATCAAGATTTTTCTTGAAGAGTGCTAATGAAGAACTTTGCTCAATATAGATGGATAGCCTGTTCCAGAGTATGGGAAGTCTCTGGGACAGGAATCTCTCTCTCCAGCATATCCTGTTTATTGTGGTGACAAGGTTTAGGTCCCCAGAGCGTGTAGCTCAGAGGGATTGGGATTTCTTTAGGTGTAGCATGTCCAACAGCTCTGGGTTTGACATAGCTTTATATGTTAGGCAGAGATCTCCTCGGAGTAGGTGATATGCTAAGGAGTAAAGCTGGAGTTTTTTTGAGACTGTCAGTGTAGGGCATTTGTTTGAGGCCAGTAATTCTCTTTGTGAGGTACTTCTGTGGCCTTTCCAGCTGCTGCAGATGTCTTGAGGTACATTCCAAAAGGGGTGTTGTACTCTATAATGGTCTGAGTGTCGAGTACAGGGGAACAATGACCTCTTTTTTCCTGGATGAGAACCCTTTTATGATGAAGTGTGTGACGTAGAAGGCCTTCCTGACTACTGTGGCGATGTGACTATCAAAGGAGAGACTACTGTCCACCTGGGTCCCAAGGTCTCTTAACACACATTCAGTGTTAAGTAGATTGCTGCCTATGTGGTACTTCATGGGTACAGAGTTTTTACCAAAGGGGACGACACTGCACTTTTTGGTATTGAGTTTGAGGCCATGGCTCTGACACCAGGCATCTGTCTCAGCGAGGCCCTTCTGTAGGATGTCCACATCATTTGGGGACTTGACTATGGCTCCTAGTTTGCAGTCATCTGCGAACATCATTAGCCAGATGCCTTCTGTGTTAGCCTATGACAAACTGCATGTTATATATAGTAAAGCAGTTCTGTGTACTGTGTAGTCACAGGTATTTTAAATATGGGGAGATTTTTCAGTGACCATTGCAAGGGTTAAAGATAGAGTAAACAAGTATTTTTAGTTGTAATAAATATAAGCTTTACAGTACAAGAGTAAAAGGCTAGACAAATACAAGTTTAATGTTAATACGCTGTAATCTAGTACTGCTGGGGTAGGGGGTGTAAAAGTCCACTGATTAGATGTAGAATTAAAATATTTGATTTTTACAAGGGTGAATGTCTGGATTAATGCCCTTGGCCTAAACTATAAACAAGTAAGCTTGAAAAATAAGACAAAATTATGAAAGTCATAAAAAATGATTCTTACATCTGGGAAGATGGCTTGATATTTTCTCCATTAGCAAATGTTCAGTAGGAGTCAAGCAGTTTGCAGCTGAAGACAGTTGGTACATTCTGTTCTATGCTTAATTTACGATTCATTTGCTGACTACCTTTACATGTTACTAGCTGTCTGTAGGTGCAAGCAATTAATCTTGGGAGCTCTGAATATTTTTTGCTGAGGGAATTGCAAAAATTAAAAGGTACAATAACATGAAGCTCAGTGAAAAATAAAGTTTATAATTATGAGAAGTGAATAAGAGCTAGCAGCCTAACACACTAATGCATATAGCAGAACAGTGTATAATTTAGTTTTATTTAAAGATGCTTTCGGTTAGGGTTAAAAGTTAATGTATTCTGAAAGCATACACTCTTTTGCACAACTGGGAGGAGAATAGAGGTAAGTAAAGAACAGACTGCAATCAGTGTTAGTGGGGACATAGGCTGTGGCATGTGCTTTAGCACGGGTAACTAATTTTAGGTTAGGTAATACCACTGGATGCAGCTGTCAATTTGGGGAAATTGTTCCTATCTGTAGGGTTAAACTTAATTTTGTGAAGATGTACACAGATTTGCGTGTATGTTCTACATTAACAGGTGATGAGGGTGTTCCAACAGACTCAGATGGAGATAATCGCATAAAAGATCAACCTGCCAAAAACTAGTGTGTGCATGTAAAACAAAAGTTGTAAATATACATTCGAGAAATAGTCATGTGTAACACGGGGAAACAATAGCTTTTTATCATAATGGCTACTTTGTCCATATTATTGTGAAACAAAAATTACCTTGCAGGTATTGGCAAAAAGGTAAGATAACTGAATTATGTTAAGAAATGTAGAATGCAAACAGAAATGCTGAAGGAGACTCACTTGGGAAGAAATGAGGAAGTGAATTTGACAAAGGATTTCAGGATGGATATTCAGAAAAATATTGGGGACAAAGGAAAAGGGGAGCAATTATTATCACAACTGCTAGATGGGGCTCCAATAGTGATAAAAGAGGGAAAAAGACAATCATAGAGCTATGGTAGTAAAGGGTTACTGGCAAGGAAGGAGGATTAAGCTGGCTTGTATTTATATTCCAACAAAAACTGCAATTATGGAGCTTAAGAAAATTTTGGCAGGAATCATCAGCTTTCAGTAGGGAATATTACATACAGGTGGGAAGTGGACATTGACTTGAAATAGTGATGACATATCAGGGGTACCTACAAGGGATAATAAAATAGAGCAGATTTCTGAGGAAATTTGTGAAAATATTTGGTAATGAAGATGTGAACTGAGTGGCAAGAACTCAGAATTTATATATTCCCCAAGGTACAATAACTGGACTAGACTGGATAAAAACAAAAGTTATGCCCTCACCATAACGATAGATCTGTGTTATCCATTTTCATTCTTCCTCAACTAATGGATCTTAGATCCATTACGGAAGCTTCCCTAGATTCACAGATCCAAATCTCAAGCTCCTCCCTTACCCTTAATGCCCCACCAACCTAACATACCTCAGATTGAGTTTGCTGCCCCAATAAACAATAGTTTATTCAATACAGAATATATAGAAAAGAAACAGCAGCGATACAACTGGAGCTCCAACAAAGAGTTCCCAAGAAAAATCTCTTAGGTGTCCTCCAGGAAGAAAGGAAAAGGGGTTAGGAGGGTAGGAAGTTGGGAATAATGAAAATAGATAACACAGATCCATCATTATGGTGGTTAAATAACTTTTATATCTGATGTTTTCAATTCCATTTGTCCTCAACTGGTGGGACAGAGTCCCCAAGCTAGATGAACCTTGGGTGGTCCTCATTGAAGGATATTTTGGGAGTACTGCAGAGCCAAAGGCAGCACTGTTCCTAGAACAGAAGTTCAACTTGTAATGAGTGATAAAGGTACAAGCGTTAGACCAAGTGGCTAATGTACAGAACTAATATACTGTTCTAATGTAAGAACAACAACACTCGTCCATCTAGCTACTTAACTGCATAAACTACTGGAAAGCTCAACAAGGTGTCCTTATTCTTCCCACAGGGAGACTCTCTCCTAGATCTGCTAGCTACAGTGATTTTATCGGGATTAATCCTTTTTACTCTTGTTTCTTGTTTATAAGCAAAGGATATACAATCAGTCAGCTTTGGCTAAAGTTACTTTGAAAACTGCCATGCCCAATCTGTTATGCAAAAAGGAGAAACAATTGGTCAGATTACCTGAAACCTTTGGTCTGAAGAAGATAAAATCGAAGTTGCCTATATACGTCTAAGAGCTGTAGCATATATTCACATTTATTGGAAACTTTGGGTAGAAAACCAGGAGACTGATGACCTAATTAATGTAAGACTCAGAAGCCACATTAGGGAAAAAGGATGGATTAGTACATAAAACATCCTGTCCTTATGAAGATCAGGTATGGAGGCATGGAAGAAAGCCTGTAGTTCAGACATTAGTCTAGCTGATGTAATGGCGACTATGAAAAGGATCATACAAGATCAAAATTTTAGGTCTGAACTGGTGGAGAATTCAAATGGGCTGAGTCAAACTTTGAAATAAAACAGACAAGTCCCAAGGAGGAACAGGGTCCTTGACTGGATGCCTAAGTAAAAAGGTGCCTTTCTGAAAAGTTTTTCATAATTTAGAAGCCAAAGCAGTGTGGTTTTCACCAGAATGAAAATTAGATACAGCACCCAGATGAACTTTGATACTACAAAAACTATCCCCCTCTTGGAAGAGGATGCTAGAAAATCTAGGACTGTGGAAGTTGGGGCAGAAAAGGGATCCAAATCTCTTTGTAGGGTCCAAATCAAAAATCTTTTCCATTTACTTCTGCACACTCTCCTAGTGGAAGCCTTTTGAGATGATAAAAAAGGATATGTCGAACAGGGGAATAGAGCCCGAGTTGTTTAGTCATCACCAGAATTAAGAGAAACCATCTAGCCAGCTTGAGGCCTGAAATGTCCAGATGAACTAATCCTCATAGTAGGAGACAGGAGATCTGGACTGGGGTCCGGTATTCAAGGTGGATACAGAAGATGAGGCCGCAGAAAGGGAAACCAAATCTGATGAGACCAAAAAGGTACAGTGAGGATTATTGAACTCTGATAGGCTTTCTGCAAAAACCTGGGGAGTACAGGTAATGGTAGATAAGCACAGAGGAGACCGTTGGGGGTGTGGATTATAGCAATAACCCACGCCTGGGTGTGGGTAATGCTAAATTTACCCACGGTTGGCGTGGTTTGGTCCCGAGGGCGAAGCCCGAGGGACCAAACAAAGCCAACCGTGGGTAAATTTAGCATTACCCACACTCAGAAGTGGGTTATTGCTATTATACCATGACATTATTTAAGAAAAGAAACTATTACTTTTCTTAAATAATGGCATAGTATAATGCCTGTTTGCTGCCCTTCCGCAGATGTCTGGCATCCGCGGCAGTTCTGATGTACTGCATGCCTGCGCAGTACATCAGAGCTGTGGGCAAGAGCAACGGAGAAAGCAAGATCTCCGTTGCTTTTTTTTAGTGTCTCACTATGTTAAATGAGTTTAACATAGCGAGACAGTTTTAAAATAAGCAACGGACATCTCCGTTGCTTATTTTAAAACTGTCTCGCTATGTTAAACTCATTTAACATAGCGAGACACTAAAAAAGCAACGGAGATCTTGCTTTCTCCGTTGCTTTTTTTTAAAACACTGTCTTGCTATGTTAAATGGGTTTAACATAGCGAGACAGCTTTAAAATAAGCAACGGACATCTCCGTTGCTTATTTTAAAGCTGTCTTGCTATGTTAAACCCATTTAACATAGCGAGACAGTGTTTTAAAAAAACGAGTTATACTAATGGAAAAAAGTCCGGGCGACCGGACCTTTTTCCATTAGTATAACTCGATTTACAACGGGCACGCTGGCCAATCAGCGTGCACGTTTTGGGGGGGTCATGGTATAATAGAGCATCACTCCCTCAGGGGAGGGATCAGATCAAAGAACCTGTTGCACTTGTTGAGGGGGGGAAATTAAAGAAACTGCAACATGGCTGGCCCCATCAACGAAAAATTCTTTCTGCATTTTGACATTAAGAGACCACTCATGAAGCATCAGAATGGACCTGCTTAGTCTGTCTGCAAGCACTCTCATTCCCCTGGCATATGCATTGCCAATAAGATCGCCCACTGACACACCCTCACTGCCTCACAACAGAGAGAGTAGGACCTGGATCCCCCGTTTGTTGATGTACCAACCCGCAGTCACTGTCTGACTGAATCGCAATTGTCCCGGGGAGGGGGAGCCTCTTGGAAGTCTTTCAACATTGGGACAGTTCTCATCAACAGGACATTGATATGCAAGCTGGCCTGTAGAAGGGACCACATACCTTGGACTGTCCTGACCAAGAAATACACCCCACACCCCAAACAGGAGGAGTCCGTGGCCACTGGGAGAGGTAAAATAAAATAGTCCTGAGAAATTCCATTTGAATGGATCCACCACAGTAGATGCTCCTTGCAAACTTGTGTAATCCTGACTGGGGTGCATTAGGGCTGTTTAAGAATATACCACTGAACTGATAGGGCCTACTGTAGAATTTTCATATATCTGACCAATGGCACTAGAGCTATCGCTACGGGTTTATTTTATGTTGTCGTAAGCTGACAATATAGAGTCTGATATTGTCGGCACAACAATATCGAAATTGAAGAACATCGTGCAAGTAAATGTAAATCTCTGTAAGGGGAGATTTCCATTTACCTCAATGTAGTGCAGTGGAGGGTGTGGGGTGCAGGGAGGCTTGCCCCCCTGCTTACGCCATTTATTTTTTTTACGTTATTCGATGTTTTACTTAATTGATCAATAAAGTTCGACTTTTACTGATTCCGTTAAGTAAACTTTCAATAACGTGATATAGAGGCATCACTACTGCCCTCAACCCTAAGGACTGTAAAACCAGTTGTGCTGGTGGGGATGAGTGCAAGATCACTTCTTTTACCTTGGATCTGAGGGTTTGTACTCTTGTGCTGTCTGATTAAGCACTTATGAACTCCAGTCTCTTTGTAAGAATGAGATGAAATTTGTTATAGTCAATTGTGATGCCTAGACGGCGCCACAACTGGAGCAAATAGTGCCTTGCTTGTAGAAGCAGATGCCTGATTGGAGCAGTCAAGAGCCAGTGGTCTAGATACAGAAACACCTGGAATCCTAGTAGTCTAAGGTGAACTGCTCCCACTGCCATGCATCTGGTAAACACCCTAGGGGCTGTGGTGAGACCAAGGGGCAGTGCTGAGACCAAAGAGCAGTGCTCTGAATTAGAAATGATGGTCTCCCAACTGGAAGCGCAGATATCTTCCGTCACACTTGTTCATTTTGATGTGGTGCTACGCATCCTGAAAATTTATCGAGCACACCCAATAGTCCTTTCATAACAGATATATAATGGATTGAACCATGACCATCTGGAACTTTGAGAACCTTACATATTGATTTAATTTGATGAGGTCCACAATGGGGCACTAAAAAGAACCCTGAATAAATTTCAGATCTTATCTGGTTGGGAGGGGGGGTACTACTTGGATGACTTTCTAGCAGCTTTTATTTCTAGAACTGCCACATCCCTCTGAGTGGGTGAAATATCAGGGACCTTCCTCATTTTTTTGGGGAGAATAAGAAAATGGCATGAAATAGCCTCTGGATACGATACTCTGCAACCGGGAATCTGTTGTGATGGCTGCCCAAGCTTCTATGTGCAGAGACAAGCATCCCCAGATTGTCTCCAGAGAAAAACAGTTGGGCAACCTTTTGGGAGCACTGATCGGGTTTATCCAAGAAGGAATCCCTGTTTTTGTGGGCCAACTCTGCCATGAGGATGGCGTTCTTGTTAAGGGTTCCCCCCTCTGCTTCTGGGAGAACCATCTCCTCATGAGACTTGAAAAGGACCTTGCAATTTACAAAACCACATTTATCTCTCTGCAGAGTCCGTGAAAACGGTTTCTGAGGGGTAGAGAAACAAATACCTAGAGCAGACAAGGTCTTTCCCTCCTGCTCTCTTCTGGAAGGTTTCCTTTACTTTTGGACCAAACAGAGAAGATCCATCAAATATGGTATTGATGAATAAAGACATGAAGGGCTCTGCAAAATCACACAAGTGCATCCAGACATGTCTTCTAACTGCTGTGCCCAAACTTGCAGCCCTTGAAGTGCCCTCTGCAGAACGGGAAATCAACCTCATGGACGAATTAGATATGTACTAAAGGGTGACCAGTTGTGAAGAAACCTTATTATGGTCCTCCACGGAGCTGGCACCAGAAAGTGATTTGGAGAGCTCCTTTATCAAATCTCTGCAATATGGTAAAATGTGCCAAGTACTTTAACAACCTCAGGGCAAAAGTCACTGAGGCATAGATGCTCTTCCCAAATCTGTCCAAGGCCCTAGATTCCATTAGGGGAAAGGACAGATATGATATGCCACAACTACAGCATCTACTGGGACCCTTTTACTCCAGTGTGCCCAGTCTTTCAGGAGTGGCGGGGGGGGGGGGGCAACGATTTAATAGGTTGCTTAGTGACTGGCACTACAGTATTCGATTCCTTCCATGCATGGCACGAGACCAGATCTATTAGCTCATCAGGTGAAGGGGTCACTCAAGGCGTAGCTGAGACACCCGAAGGCCTCCAGAAATGCTCGGTCCTCCTGGGAAGGGGGTTCAGAAGACCATCCACCTTTTCTCTTTAAAATTTCTAGTATTTCAGTAAAGGAAATATCAGGTGGAGATCTGGAGGACTCTTCCCCTTCATCAAAATCAGTGTCTTATGTGAGAAAGTGTCTCCTCTTACATGTTCTCTTCCTAGGAACCTCATCGGGGGGGGGGGGTGTCTGGTGAGGTATCGGAAGTGGCAGGGAAATCCCTAGAGACTGCCAAGAGGCTCGCTAGAGTAGGCTGTCCCAGTGGAACAAAGGTGAGAGATTCAAAACTCAAACTAGATGGTAGAATAGAAACACGATCCAAGGGGGCAAAGGTGTCCTCTCTCTAGGTGGAGAGAAAGCTTTCTCCACTACCTCAAAGTAAGAGTGTCTAGGAGAAGACAGATGGCGCCAGAGTCTAAGATCCCTGTGCCGATGAACTTTGAACTCTCCCAGAACACCACCTTGAAAAAGGAGTTCGACCAGAGCTGTCCAGCGGTGCACTCCTACGGGCAGAGATGGTTCTGAAAAGGTCAGAATTGACTCCAACTCCCTGGAGTTGGCGCAAATGCTTTGGCCTTGAAATCATCGGAGCCAGGTGCCTCAGGGAACCATCTGTCTTTGGAACAGATGAGGACATCCTTAGGATTCTCGGATCCTAGGAGGAGATGTAATTATTAGTTCAGAGGAAGGCAGACTCACAGCTGCAAAAGGAACCGGAGCTGGGATCACCCCCATCTGGATCGGAGCTTTGAGGAACATCATCCTAGCCACTTCTGCTTCAGACAAGCTCCTGGAGAACCTAAGGGAGGAGCTGGTTGATGGTGCCCTGGAATATCTCCCGAAGAAAAGGAGAATGAAGCCAAGAGGAAGACTGGCACAGATGAATACCTCAGTGATCAGATTTTTGAAATGGCAGGTGACTTGGGGGACTGAGCCTATGTAGTACAGCAGTGTAGAGCCATTTTCTTAAAGTCCTTATTCCTGGGAATTGAATCAGTCTTTCCCTTTTTAGACTTCTTTGAGGGGGTTTGAGCTCCAGTTACCAAATAGAAAGGAAGAAGACCTTTAAAGACCAGCTTATTTTTCCTGTCACTAAGGGCCCTGGAATTAAAATCAGTACAAATAGAGCACTCCGTGTCTAAATGGGCCACATCCATATAGTACACAGATTCCTTGTGGGCATTGCAATGGGGATCTTATGCCCAAGGGAGATGCATTGTTTTCAAATCTGGTAAACTCATCAGCCAATGTAAAGAAATAGCAGGGAATAAAGAACAGCAATAGGGATTTTTTTTTTTTTTTTTTTTTTTTTTTTTTTTTTAAGTAGAAAAATTTAGTTAAAGAAAAAATAACAGTAGCTATAATACCCTCTCAAGGGCAGAAAGAGAAAAATTAACAGTAAGGAAAGAAAGCACCAGTGATGGTACTTAAGGAGTACCAAACAAAATCATAGGAAAAAGTAGTATAGCCTGAGGGACAGAACTTGAAAAGTTATAGGAACAAGGGAGGAGATTGAAACAGAGATATAGATATACAAATTATAACTAGAACTGCCAACTGTAGGATATTGAAAATTTTCCCTCTAAGGCTCGAGAAGGAGATCCGTGTTTCAGTGATATGGCGGCAAACAAGATCTGAGATATGTTTGGTTGGTGGGGCATTATGGGTAAGGCAGGAGCTCAAGAATTGGATTCATGAATCTACTGAAGCAGCAGAGCACGATCAGAGACCCATCAGTTGAGTGATGAATGAAAATTATATCAGCTATATTTCACAGGAATAAGTGTACTTAAACGCTTCAACTCACATCCAATAACTGTTTCACATTTTATGCACAGATAAAAACCATGACAAAATGCAGAGTAATGAAGTAAAATGAGACGCAGTGACTTTCCCAACTACTTGTTAAAGAGAAAGGAATATAAAGAATGGGTACTGGAAATTGAGAGTTATCAGGAAAGATAATATCCTCAGAAGTTATAGCTAGTGAGTGGGATAAAATGCAAATGGATTTTAAAGACCATTTAGAAATATAAGAAAAAACACAGTAGAAATAAGAGAGAAAGAAATATGGTTAAGAAGTAACAGGGTTTACTACTTAGAGGCCTGACAAAGGTTAAAGTATTGCAGAGTAAGGGGAATCTCACAGAACAAGAGGCACAAATACAGAATGCTAAAATGAAAATAGGGGATTATCTGGATAATATGCCAGAGTTTATAAAGACTGCTGTTAAGCAACAATTTTATGATAACTCCAGAGCACAAAAACATTTACCACAATGACTTAGGCAACAGAAAGTGGAAAGGGGTGTTGACAAACTTAGGGAGTCTAACACAAAAAGCAACCAGAGATCCTGTAGAGGTATTAGGGATATTTCTGAAGTTTTATGAAAATGTGTATAAACCAAAGAAATGTGGAAATGCAGGAGGAGAACAAATAGAAAATTATGCCAAAGTCAGAGGCACACATGGCTCAACAAATAATAGTCAAGACAGAATGAGACAAGATTAAAAATGGTGATGTATAATCCATCTTCATGAAAGTCAACAGGAACAGATGGTATTCCTTTGGAAGTTAGGAGGGAAAAAGTGATAACGATTTGGAAGACTTTGCTTAACAGAATTTAAGAGAGAGTGGAAGCACCAACATCTTGGAAGAAAGCACTGGCGGCAGCATTATCTAAAGAGAGCAAAGACCCATTAGACAGCTTCATATAGACCCATTTCAACTTTAAACCACGGCTTATGAAGTGTTTTTATCTATACTAGCTAAAAGAATGGCAAAGGTGTTGCCACAATTGATAGACATGAATTAATGTAGTTTTCTGGAGAGGCAAACATTTGACAACATTAATAAAACTATTATCCGAGAAAAGCAGAATGTAAAAACAGGCCACTATTAGTGGTGGGCCTTGACGCCAAGAAAGCATCTGACAGAGTAAGCTGGGATTTTGTGACAAGGTCAATGGAAACTTGCACTCCCTGATATAAGGTTAATTAGAAGGATAAAGGAAGGCTCGGAGGCAAGAATTAAACTGGGAGGGCTCTTCTCTGAAAAGTTGTGTTTGAACAGAAGAACTTGGCAGAAGGGTCCTCCTCCCTCTTTATTTGCTTTATATTTCGAGTCACTGGCAGAGAAAATAAGGGACTCATAAATACAAGGATAAAATCTGGTTTTATTTACAGACATTCTTTTCTACCTGATAACCCCAGAAAAGGACATCTCAGTGAACATATGATACAGTTTCATGTCTTTTCAGGATGTAAAATGAATGAAGATAAGTCAAGGTTATAGCAGTGCTCTGTGTACCTACATGCAAATTGGTTCAGCAATACCCAAATTTACGGGAACATGACAAGAGGAAGTATTCAGAAGTATGAATAAAAAGACTTCTGTTATGGCAGCTAATAATATGTGGGGAGAGAGTAAACAAAAGATAATATAAAAACTGAGAGATCAGAAGCTCTTGCTTATGGATATGGATGGCCAGATGCAAGCAGTGAAAGTTTTTAGTTCCTTTACTTTTAAGTAAGGGTCAGACTTATTTTTTACCAATCAAAGGAGAGGTTGTGGACAATAATAAAAAGTTGAAGGAATTTATCTGGGAGGTAACTGGGAACATATGTTCTGGGAGTGTAATGAGTTGGCAGACTTTAAAAATTCCCTACAGAGTACTCCATCAGAAACATTGGGTCAGCACAAGGCTACAACTAAGGAAATTATTCTTCTGAGCTGGGATTCAGGATCTGAATTGCCTAGACATAGTAAGACATTATTAAATTTAATTCTACTGGCTGCCAAAAAAGCAATTAGACAATGGAAAAGTCTAAACAAATTGTACTTGAAGTGCTGAATATTTATGAAGAAATAACAGAACAGGAAGAGGGATTTTTAGAAAAGGGAAGGAGCAAATTACATAGAAATAAATGGAACTTGTGGGAACAATAGATGCAGAATAATGTTCAGGAGGTGGAGGAATGAGGCTTAAGGCAAGGCAGAAAATATGGATCAAAATGCTTGTCAATCTACTTCGATTTCCTAACTGCCTTGTAAACTCTGTGGATGGTGATGCCATTCATGGGGTCACTATAGGAGTCAGATAAAACAGCAATGAATGAAACGGGACACCATGAACAGGAAAAGCAGTGGACTGGACTAGGATCTACAGAAGTATGTTTTTTATGGAAAAGGCTGTGGACACATGGAATGGACTATTAAAATAGGTGGTGGAGAGAACCCATGGAGGCAGTTGGACAGATACAGTACAGATGGAAAAGAGAATAAGGAGGGATAATGAAAGCATAAGTGGAGTGCTGTTATAATGTCACATGCCCTTAAAAGGGCTTACTGATTCCTTGTGCTGTCTAGCCAGTGTAATGTAATGTAATCAACAAATCTGGATTCTTTTTCCCTTCTGCTACACTGTTCTGAATCTAAAACAGTGTAATCTATGCAACAATTAGTCTGGTTAATTATGCAAATTACAAAATATTATCTGCAACAAGCCAAACTTGGACAAAGAAAATGGATACTGCTTCAGATGTATAGGTCAGAATCAGTTTCTCTATATCCGATCCAGTTCTGAAAGAAGTGCTAATGCCTCGACATTCGGGGAATTTTTTCATAAACCTGCAAGTTGTTTACAATATCACAAAAAGGATGCGCTGAAAGAACTGTGTTCCCAAATATTCGTAGGATTAAAAATTCTGAAACAAATACACAATACCTTTGCATCGCCTCATCATGACTAATGCGAGCATAAATTAAGCCACTTGTGAAGTATGAAACTCTGCTCGAGACCATCTTATACTCATCACTTTTGTAAAATTTGGATCACCATCAGGTATAACAATTAAGGCAGATCTAGACCATTCAGCACATTCTGGCTAAAAGAAAAATGGCAGGATGCAAGATCAATGAAAGAAATGTAACTGGATGATCAGCATGGTTCTTAAGGTAGCACTTCTGTGGAATCTTCATAACTTAACGTGTTATTTTCAGGCATACCACACACGTTCCAGCTCAGGCACAAAGCAATGGGGTAGATGACAACTTAAAACTATTTAAATATAAAAATTCCAAGCAAGAGGACAGCACACCTGCTGCAGAAGTTGGCACTACTGTCATTCAGTCCCTGGTTCTCCGGTTTGGTTTGTAGCAAAGATTTGTTCTGTCCAAAGTCTGCACATCATCCCTGTGCTAGTGAGTTTTCACTAGGGCCTCTCACACGTCACAAAGATGTACCAGAACTTAATGGTAGTCTTCTGAATTGCTCACACTATGCACAGCGCATGCATGTGTACGTGCATGTGCATGCAAGATCAATAATGGGCTGCGTTCCCATCTAAGATTATATCTGCCTTGTATCTGCTGACTTCAAGGATGCACTCCCAGCTTTCCTGCAACCATGAAATAAATCAAGTGAGCAACTTGAGCATAAGTGAACATTTCACTCATTAACTAGTTATTTGTTCAGTGCCTGGCCAAGATCACACATCTAAAAAATAGTTCCTCATCTTGCCCAAGTATTGAAATCACTTACTACGAACACTTTTTAACTTCTCAAAGCTTCTGATTTTAATGACTTCAATGACCTTCTTATTCACATTCCAAGCAAAGATAAAATCATGTATTATATCACTGCAAATGTCAGCAATTCCTAGACTTTAGGATGATCTCGTTATTAGGTACAGAATTGACTGAGTAACCTAATTCTACACCTATAGATCAAGTCACAAGATCTGCAGATGCTTCCATGTGGGAGATGAGCGTGTTGGTTGACACTTCCTGTGCTGCCTCTTTCCCTTAATGAAAGCAAGGAACTTCCATATGTGCAAATGACTGACACAGGTGCTGGTACCACAGAAATCAGTTAATGTCTAGTGTCTCCCAACTTATGTTATCCGCATGTGTTTTCTTGAGATATTCCTGCAATTTACCTGTAAAGCTCTTCACCACAGGGTTTTGATCAAGATTAAATCAAGAGTACAGAATATTTTCAGAGTTGAGATTCAAGCATTAGAACAGAGTCCTGTCATTCAGAACTGATGCCTGAGGAATTACTACCTCAGTGCTAGTCACACTGACCATGAGAACAGAAGTTAGTGAGGTGGCCTTCCAGTCTGATGCAGAGGATTTCTCAGAAGTATCACTGGTGGAATGAAAACCAAATTGCATACCTGTATTGTGGTGTCCTTCCATCAGTTTGGGTGACAAAAAAAGGAGGCACTAGCACACAAAGGCCACCTCGCCAGTGTACATCTTCACAGAGATAAAGAAAGTGCATTCAAGTGTTCCATTGATTCCATACTCTTACAAAAATCCAACCTTCTTGGCTTAAGTATTAACATTTTCAGCTGACTGAGAAACTGCCTCACATGTACAGCTTTCAATGGCCAAAATGGGAAACATTTCTGAACAAGGCACTTCACTGCAGACACCTGCACAGTTAAGTACTAGGTCCAATCCTCTTCGCTTCTCATTAAGAGCATGAATGCCACAATGCTCTCAAATGCAATAATCTTATACATGGATAGCAGTCTCTTACATAGTTCTGGTTCATCCTCCTTCACTATCCAGAAAGGCTGTGAACACTTTTAATTGCAATTTATAGGTGGTTTCCAGCAAAAAAGGTCACACTATGCATCACCATCTCTAAAAACCACCAGTATGTTCTTATGGACAAATGAAAAGCTCTTCAATTAACGTAACAGACATGCACACTAAAAGATTTAGCTAAGTACGAACAAATACTTTGGGCTGACAGACATCCCTATTACTTGCTCTGCAAACTGAATATATTATAAATAAAATCACTACACAACTAAAACCTTGCTCTATGATATTCTGTCTCTAACCTCTAGGTCCTGAGAGCACTGGCTAGAAATAGCCTCATCCCACGATGTGAGCTTGCTCATCTTATGCTTGCATTAAATTCAACTACCAACAGTAAAACTCTGCAAATGGCTAAAAACAAAACATTATGATCCACTAATCTCTCAAGGTATGACTGTCACTGTCCTACCTTCAAAAAAAGCAAACTAAGTTACTGTCCCTGCCTCTGTATTCCTTTCTGCATCCACCTTTAAAAATGCTGCTGCAACACACTGTCTGTTAAATAATCTCCTTATTTCCTCAGAGATACCACTAACAGCACTCTCAGTATTCAAAGACCCCAATTCTACTAGGCAAAAGTGGAAAAAAATCTTCTTGGAAACAGTTCTAGCAAACTGGAATATTCTACCCTATATTCAAAAATAAACTATTAACCCGCCAAAAAGAAACACAATTGTACCGGTTTCCGAGATGAGGACTTAAAACGAATTAACTGATGCCTCACTCACATTTAATCCTCTAGGTGCATTCAACATATACATGTAAATATGGGAAGTCGTCCAAGACATGCTTGTTAGTTTTTGCCCTACCATACAATACGTCGGATTTAAAACATGCACCCCTTACATACCGCCTTTCTGATTTAACTAACCCTACTATTTCTAACAACAATATAACTATATAAAGGCCACAAAATGACTGTTAATCTTTTACTACTACTACTGCTGTTACTACAACTGTCACTACACAGCTACAGAATAGTTGTGTAAAATCCTACCATAACCATAGATATCATTTTCTATACTGCAGTATTCTTTACATATGGGTTCTGCCCAACGACCCAAAGTCTGGCCTGTATACAAAAACTTAAGGCCACTGCCTGTACGTGGGAAGTCACACGAAGGCACAGATAACATAGTCCATTAAAGGGATGTCTGCATGTGCAATCTTCAGAATAAGTTAGCCCCATGAGGAAGGGAAATCCAGAGGGAGCCTGAAGGGTAGTCATCCTAGGAAACAAGTTGTAGGGGGGAAGGTGGGTGGGATAGAATACTGCAACATAGAAGGAAATATGGTTATGGTACGATTTTACACTACTATTCTATGCCCTTCTATTCAATGTTGCAGTATTCTTTACATATGGGAGAGTGCAAAAGCTCAAAGGGAACCCAGGGAGAAGGTTAGAATAGAGGACAACTAAGAAGCATTTTCCACAAACCCATGCAGAACTGACCTGGCAAATCCTGCCTGGGACCAGGAGATGGTGTTCAATTTGTAATGCTTTGTAAAAGTATGATCAGATGACTAGGTGGGTGGCTTCCAAAATGAGGAAGCAACTGATCTGGTGGAATAGGCCTTAATGGAAGATAAGGATTTCCCATGAAAATCATAACAAATTACAATAGCCTTAGAGATCCATGTAGAGGTAAGCTTGTTTGGAAACACGTAAACCCAGAGCTCTAGGATGAAAGGACACAAAAGTTGATCAGACTTCCTAGTAGCCTTAGTTTTGTCAAGATAAAATCTGAGCTGTCTATGTACATCTAAGGAACGCAGAATCCTCTCACTAGTGGATTGAGGTGAAGAGAAGAAATTAGGCAACTGGATGGACTGATTAAGAGACAGCTCATTCACCACTTTAGGCATAAAAGATGGATTAGTTCTCAAAGATACTCTGTCCTTGTGAAAACCAAAAAGGGGGGGGGGGGGTGAAGTCATCAATGCCTGAATTTATGAGACCCTCCTAGCAGATGTTAAGGCGACTAGGAGTACTATCTTACAAGTGCAAAACTTTAGGGAAGTGGAGGCCGCTGGCTCAAAAGGGGCCTGAGTAAGCTTCTCTAACACATAGTTAAGATCCCAAGGAGGAGGAACTGGTATGATGCCTTTAAGAAAAAGCTTAACCTCTATCCTGGACGCTAAGGGGGGAGTTAATGGCAAGCAAGCACACTAGGCAGAGCAGTAGACTTTGAGGAATAGGAAAGACCACTGTTAAGCCCAACTCACACAGGTAAGAAAGCACTACAGGAATATTCACAAAGAAAGGATCCTCTTTACCACCAGAAAGAAAATCTCCTCCACTTGGAAATGTAAGACTTTCTAGTATTGGGTTTCATGGCCTCAGGCAAAACCTGAAGCACATCCTTAGAAAACAGGTGCCTGAAAGGAATCAATAGTTGATCGCCCACAAGGTCATTTACAGAGTTGACAGATGTGGGTGAATCAAGGATCCCTTGTCCAGAGTGAGTGAATCCACCCGGTGAAGTAAAGTACAGTTGTGTACCTACCATAAATGTAGATGTTAGAGTGTATTCACTGTTGCAGTCATTACACTTGGGTTATCCTGCTGGCAGGCTACCCACAGTTGGCCTGAATTCCAAAGTCCTGGTCCGGCGTCGGTTGCTGTCGCCTCTTTCCTGACGTCAGTGTGCCAGGGGTATATAAAATGCAGCCGACGCCATTTTCTTCAGTTTTTCTTGCCCCAAATGTCAGGTGCCCCCAAGAAGGTAGCCAATACATATTGCTTATAAAAACATGCACGAAAAAAAAATTAAAAAA